>NC_057735.1:44580246-44592282 GCF_004010195.1 Chiloscyllium plagiosum | reverse complement strand
TACACCTCCAATTTTGGTGTCATCTGCAAACTTACTAACTGTACCTCTTGTGCTCACATCCAAATCCAAATGTAAATGACAAAAAGTAGAGGACCCAGTACCGACTCTTGTAGCACTCCACTGGTCACAAGTCTCCAGTCTGAAAAACAACCCTCAACCAGCACCCTCTGTCTTCTACCTTTGAGCCAGTTCTGTATCCAAATGGCTAGTTCTCCCTGTATTCCGTGAGATCTAACCTTCCTAATCAGTCTCCCATGGGAAACCTTGTTGAATGCCTTACTGAATGTCCATATAGATCACATCTACTGCTCTACCCTCATCAATCCTCTTTGTTACTTCTTTGAAAAACTCAATCAAGGTTGTGAGACATGATTTGCCATGCACAAAACCATATTGACTATCCCTAATCAGTCCTTGCCTTTCCAAATACATGTACATCCTGTCCCTCAGGCTTCCCTCCAACAACTTGCCCACCACTGACGTCAGGCTCACTGGTCTATAGTTCCCTGGCTTGTCCTTATCACTCTTCTTAAACGGTGGCACCACGTTAGCCAACCTCCAGTCTTCCTGCACCTCACCTGTGACTATCGATGATACAAATATCTCAGTAAGAGGCCCAGCAATCACTTCCCTAGCTTCCCCCAGAGTTCTAGGGTACACCTGATCAGGTCCTGGGGATTTATCCGTTTTTATGCGTTTCAAGACATCCAGCAATTCCTCCTCTGTAATATGGACATTTTGCAAGATATCACCATCTATTTCCCTACAGTCAGTAACTGAACATTTTCTGGGAGAACAAATTCCAAAAGGCTCACAATCTTAAACAAATCTCTCCTCTTCTTAATCCTCAATGGTTGATCCCCTATTCTGTATTTCGAGACTGTTGTTATGACTGAAGTTGGAAATAACTGTTTCCTTTTCCAAACTCACTCCTCCACGGTCACAACACATTTTGTGTTTACTGGGTCAGTGATGTGATGAATTATATAGCTGTCAGACTAATAAGTTCAGTATTAAGAAAAGGTCAGCTGGGGTTCTTTCATTAATAACAAATAACTGGTCCATAACCAAAGCAAACTTACAGGAACAAATATGCAAACATTATTGACTAGCTGGTTGGATGATGCAAATACACTGGAGGATGCCCCTGGGATGTGAATGGTTCCCATTTTCGGACCATTTTCAAGTTGATTTGTACGCAAGTCAGAACACAATTCAGGACATTATAAAATAGCCACCTGTAAGTGTAGGAAATTATCATTTGTCAGATCTTTAAAATTACACTGCTGGATGAGATTGTGTTCATAAATACAAAAGTTTGTAATTCAGATATTTGTAAATTTGGAACATCCTGTAATATCCTATTAAGAAAAAAATCTAACATTTACGTAGCGGATACTGAGGAGAAAAAAGAGCCTCTACAGTGAGTTAATTTTAAATGACTTTGATCATGTAAGAGTTAAACACATATAAGGATAGGATAACTCAGATTCCAAAATTATTCTGCATGCAGAACATTGACATGGAAGTTTCATTCTGGCAAAATCTGCAGAGTGATGCCAACAGCATGGGTTAAATTCCCACACCAGCTAAGGTCACAATTGAGGTCTCTCCATCTCAAGCTCACTCCTAGCCTGAGGTGTGGTGACCCTCAGGTTAAATCACCACTAGTTGTCTCTCTCTCTCTCTAATGAGAGAGCAGCCCTATGGTCCTCTCAGACTATGGTAACTTTATCTTTACCTTAGTCTAACACATCTTGGCGGAAGCTTTGCTAAAATCCATGTAGACTATATTGAACATGCTGCCTCATAAATTCCCCTACCCCCCAAAAAATCACTTTAATCTGACAACCTTCCCTTCACAAAACCTCATTGATTGTCCCTGGACTATCTGTTTTTCTAAAGAACAATTTATATCGTCTCTCAGAATTATTCTAATAACATGCATACCCTCAAGGTTAGGCTGACTGAACTAGAAATGCTTGATGTATTCCTTCCGCACCTTTTAATCAAGGGTACAATGTTAGCTGACACTGGGTTTTCTGTCACCAAGCCTGTAGACAGATAGAATTGGAACATGATGACCTGCTATCTTTCCCCTTGCTTCTCCGAGCAGCCTAGCTTACATTTCTCCTGAGTTTGGTGATTTATCAACTTTCAAAAATTCTAAACATCCTGCTATATCTTCCTTCATTATTGTTTATTTCATCCACTATTTCACATTCCTCCTCTTCAACCTTCATATCTATTTTGTTTTCACTTTGCGAAAACTAGACAGAAGTATTCAGTAAGAGTGATAGTGCCTTCTCGTGCCTTTATACACAAGCCATCATTTTTGTGTCTGGAGGCTGAACCTTCTGTTTATTGGGTTATTGATTCATTGGCTTCTTGGGGGGTTTTCACCAAGAGGCCTAGCAAGGTGTGCACAGATGGGATTTCCTCTTCCTCCATGACACCAACCAAACCAGCCTCGTTTGAGGTTGCCACCCAAGACAGTGCAGCTTCAGTTGTCAGTAGGAAGAAGGTCAATATCCTTTTCTCCTCAGCAAAGATAAGTGCCACCACTTTCTCTCTGATACCTCACATTCACTCTATCTTTGCCACTGCATCCACCTCCCACCAAGGCTCATGCCTCACCACTCTCACTAATGCCAGCAACATTTTTCCTCACTCACTCTCACCCACACCGACCCCTGACATTAATAACCCTGCATGCCCTCTCTGCTGCCCACCCACTAACTCGGGTCACCTCCTCACCTGCATCTGTGAAGAGAGATCAGAGTTGACGTTTCAGGTCCGGTGACCCTTCATCAGAACCTGAAACATAAACTTCTCATTTCTCTTCACAGATGCTGCCGAACCTGCTGGGCTTTTCCAGTAACTTCTGTTTCCGTTTCTAATTTACAGCATCTGCAGTTCTTTTCATTTTTTTTTTATGAAGTATTTCTGCTGAGGGATTCACCCAAACCTGAGACGGTCAACAGCAATTCGTAGCTAATGATTGAGAAAAGGCAGTGATTGCTCTGGATGACACGGTAGCTCAGTGGCTAGCACTACTACTTCACAGCACCAGGGATCCATGTTCAATTCCACCCTTGGGTGACTGTTTGTCTGGAGTTTGCATGTTCTCCCTATGTCAGTGTCGGTTTCCTCCCACAATCCAAAGATGTGCAGATTGGGTAGATTAGCCGTGCTAAATTGCAGGTAGTGTCCAGGGATGTGTGGGTTGGATAGATTAGGCACGGGAAATGCAGTGTGATAGGGTGGGACCGTGTTCAAATGCTCAGTGTGGACTTGATGTGCCTCCTGAACTGTAGGGCCTCTGTGATTTTGATGAAGTAAGCCAACTGGTATTCTCAAAAGTAAACCACTTGTGACACATGCAGTGGTTATGTATGCATGCTTGCTACCATGACTGACATTATGCTATCCTTCTATTACACAACCACGCTAACCTGCTCTGTACTTGTCTCCATACAAATTGAGAAGATTTGCATCCCATTCCTCTCTCCTGGAATCAAACACAGGGATGGGTTGTGGGTTACCTGTAACTGCCCTTGGGAAGCTGGGTTCTTGGACCACTGCAATCTATTCTCCTTGTCTATAGTCCCATCCCACAGTTAATTACCAAAACCAACTATCCAGCCTTGTGGATGAGGAATAGTCACTGACATTCCATGGGATCTGGTAAGGCTTTCATCATTTATAAACTGAACCTCAGTCTGAGCTATTCCTTTCGGGAAAAGAAGGTGAAAATTTTGGAAAAGAATAAGATTTTGGATTAAAATATTTTACCTGATCTCCAATATTCGAATGCAGATCAAACCTTGACATAATTGAAATATCTTCCCCTGGAATAAATATTTGGTCACATGCTGTTCTTTCTCCATTTTAAATTAGTCTCCCAAACCACTTCTCTCTTCACTGTCTTCATGAAGGACACCATAAGATATTGAAATAAGTCTGGGGATGATCTCATGGATTTCCTCATTCAATGCTAGACTAGCAGTCTCAGAAGGTTTAGTGTAAAAAGTAGAGCACTAGGGTGTGCTGTGCTAAAGAGCAATGTTTGGACAGAGTCAAGGGAACTTTGATCTATATCTGACCATCACTGAAGTGATATTTCATGCAACTATTTGGTATCCTGAAACAGAACATGTTCCATTTTGCAGTACAGACATTAACTATATTAACACTGAAAAAGTTTTTTTCTAAAGAATCCACATTCTGATGTGGCATTTCATTTTTACGTATATTTACAATCTGAAAAAAAACTCTGTATTTTCAACACTTGATTGAGAAATGTAGAAGAAGGGAAAGTTTGGCATTGAATGACGATACCCAGCTGTACTTTGTTTATCCACACTGCATTCTATTCATACTGAGACACTGCGGAGGAAGTTAAGCTAAACTATCCTTGGGATGAAAATGACATGCCCATGATGTAACAGCTACTACTAGATCTGATGTGAAGGGTACATTTTTCTTATTGGAATGATGATTGATTGGAAGGATATCAAAAAGGTTTTTAGAAAGTGGAGGATGCCAAATGTCCTGTGAAGACATTGAGTTCAATGTATGTCCAAGTTTGTGTTCAATGTGTGTTCATGATAGGAATCAATACTTCTCTAGAGTTGGCTTTAAGAGATGCTGACATTTAGGTAAATACATATTCACAATAGTATAACCTCTCATCTCTGTTAAAGACTGGCTAGTGATCGTATGCTGGAAATCAAGATTAAAATGAATACTTCAAGGATATGGTGTTACAAATGGTCACATGGTTACTGTCGCCAAATGGTTGTACCATTGGACTGGCAACCCAGACAGGGCCATTAAATGTCCACCTTGGAATGACTCCAGAGAGGCTGGTACCGCGTCACCAACTCACCCTGTATTTACGTGTGAAGAGTTCTTGACACTGATCCAGCTCCCTCAGAGCCAACTCTCAGGGTGAACAGAACTTCTGACCCTCCTGCTTATATCTGTCAGCCAGGGCTCCCCGATTGGACCTGATTAACAGCCCCAATCAGGGAACTCATATCCTATGAGATCTACCTGCTGACCTTGTTACAAGCATTACATTCCTCTCTCTCTGAGCACGAGGACATGGGCTGGTTCTTTTTCTTTTGTTTTCTTTCCTGAGGCGTTTTAGTACCGGCTCAGGTTCCTCTGACTCTGCCTTGGATACATGTGCCATGTAACGCACAGTAGCTTGCCTCTTGCCCCCAGAGCACCTTGGAAGAAATTCATTCTCTGCTTCAGGTAGCAAAGGTGGTGACATCCACCATATCAAAGTATCTTCAAAGCTTGACTGGGAGGAGGTATCCATAGGCTCCAGACCAGTCAGAAAGGCTGTTGAGGAGCCGGGCACATTTTGCTCCCCCACCATTTTTGGGGTTTATGGCTTTCATATGATCCATGTGCTTGTTCAGGACTGTTGCACCTATGTCACCTTATATGCCACTGGACCTGAACTCATGTTGACCATGTCTTTTACCCATGCAGGACCATTCCCTTGGTTCCTACACCAAACTTGGTCCCCTGATGTAAACTGTCTCTCTTGCTTAATGGAGTCTTGTGTCCAACATTGGCACTCCTGATACTGTTTCACCCTGGGAAGATCAAATGTAACCTGGTGGGGAGTCTTCTCCCCCATTAGCAACTCTGCTGGAGGTATCCCTGTAGTTGTGTGAGGGGTGATCCAATCGTCAAGTAGGAACCTGCTCAGTTTGGAATCGAGTGAAGCTATTGGCTGTTTCCCAGTAATCTCTCAGCCCTCTTGGCCCACAAGCCTCATTCTTGATGAAGATTTTATGCCCGAAATATCAATTCTCCTGCTCCTTGGATACTGCCTGACCAGCTGTGCTTTTCCAGCACCCCACTCTTCAACTCTGACCTCCAGCATCTGCAGTCCTCAGTTTCTCCCAGACATAATGTCTTGCCAACATCTTCATTTTGAAAACCTTTTGATGACCCAGCTGGAGTTCAGCCAGCATCAGGTCGCAACCCTTTGCTTGTGACAAACAGTTTTGCTCCCCATAGTAATGCGCCGACCTCTCTAACCGACCTCATCACAATCACTCCACACCTATCTTTTCTAAGTTGAAAATGTGTTGCTGGAAAAGCGCAGCAGGTCAGGCAGCATCCAGGGAACAGGAGAATCGACGTTTCGGGCATAAGCCCTTCTTCAGGAATGAGGAAAGTTTGTCCAGCAGGGAGGAGGGACTTGGGGGAGGGGCGTCGGAAATGTAATAGGTGGAAAGAGGTCAAGGTGAGGGTGATAGGTCAGACTGGGGTGGGGGCGGAGAGGTCGGGAAGAAGATTGCAGGTTAGGAAGGCAGTGCTGAATTCGATGGAATATCTTTTCTAAGTGTCTGCTGAGAGATAATGTTTGGTCAGGACATCAGATGAAGTTGTCCGTGAAATGAATTATGCATTTAAAATTTAAAAGAACTGGAATAAATTTGGCTTGGAATTGTTTCCCTGTTCCTGATGTTGTAAATACTGCACACAATGCAGTCTCCTCTACATTGGTAAGATCAAATGCAGACAAGGTGACCACTTTGCAGAACATCTCCACTCAGTTCATTGGAATGATTCCGACCTTCTATTTGCTGCCATTTCAATAAACCACCTAATTTCCATGGTAGCGTGTGTCTTAGGCCTGTCCAACACACTCACACACACACACACACACACACATATACACACACTTATTTGCACCCATTACAGCATTTTAGACGAGAAATCTGTTTGTACACATATACACACACACATATACACACACACACATATACACACACACATATACACACACACACATACATATATACACACACACACACACATATACACATACACACACACATACACACAATTTCGGTTGTATGTAGTTGACTTCGTTCTCAACAGAGTGGGCCCATCTTCCCCTTTTCACATCTTCAAATACATTTTTTTTTACATCTCTGTCTTCCTTCCTCACTATTAGCAAGTCTTTGATTCTGGGCACCTGTACAATCTGTTCCACTTGCTTCACCTCCTTCCAGTCTATTTGCACCATGAGAAACACAATTTTCCAACCCCTTCTAGTTCTGGAGAAGAAGCTCACATTGGACTTGAAATGCTAACTCTGTTTTTCCTCTCTCCACAGATTCTGCCAGACCAGATGGGTTTCAGTTTTTTGTGTCAGATTTCCAGCATTGGCAGTATTTTGCTTTTACCTGAAATTTTAGCCCCTTCCTGACCATCTGCCTTCCAAAATTCAAATTTATGGCATGTGAAGGAATTTTGATGACCAATCAAATAATAGTTCCAGACCATGTCGAAGGTGAGAGGAGAAAGGTTTAAGAAAGACATGAGGGCCAGTATTTTTACATAGCAAGTGGTTCGTGTGTGGAATGAACTTCCAGAGGAAGTGATGAATATGGGTCCCATTACAACGTTTAAAAGGCATGTGAATAAGTACATGAATAAGAAATGTTTGGAGGGATATGGGCCAAGCACAGACAGCCAGGACTAGTTTGGTTTGGGATTATGGTCGGCATGGACTGGTTGGACCGAAGGGCCTGTTTCTGTGCTGTATGACTCTATGACTTTATGATAGAGCACCACAAAATGAACAATGTTCCATTTTGACATGTACTTGCCCTAAGCAAGATGGTGATTTATTGGGTGAGATGATGACATCTGAGCAGAGTTGAACTCCATGCCATGATGTTGTATTGATCTTATAGACATTGAATTGGAATTTTACTACAACATTAACTTGCATTTATAGAGCATCTCTAATGTAACAAATCAGCTCAAGCTGTTTCACAGGAATATGATCAAACAATATTTAATGATGAGCTGCGTAAAGAGACAGGTAAGCAATAGCTGATCAAAGAGCTAGGTGTCAAGGAGAAGCTGGTTGTAGTCAAGTGGTGGAAGAGGTCAAAGGAGGAATTCAAGACTTTAAGGCCCAGACAACTGAAAGCAAATAGTGGAGCAAAGGAAATGAGCAGTGAAATAGAGGCTAGACTTAGAGGAATGTAGAGATCAGAATACTGTCTTTGGACATTGAGCATATCAATACAGAGAGCCTTATCGTCTGCCACTGAGGGACTATTACATTACCCTACAGGGACTTCCTATGGCCCAGGGTCAGGTTTCATCATCTTGCTCACTCCTCTCAAGTTCCAACGACTTGGAGAGCTCTTCACGACAGTGGGTGCCCTATGGGTTTAATCCTTCTCTTAAGATTCATTCATGCTATGACTCTGACTAGAAGCAGCCTGACTGTTAACAGAGCTGTTTTGCAGGGGCTTTTAAAGACAGCAAAGTTCAAAGATGCAATGGAAACTCTAGCCCAACAATACGAGTGTTTTTTTTTGTATGATGACTTTTGACCTCATTAGCATGAGTGTGTTAGTTCTGGGAACTGAAACAAGTTCCACTTCACAGCAAAGAATGCAAGGTCATTGAGATGGTTTCACCAGGTCTGATTTCAAGACACTCGTTGGTTCATGTGCACTACAGCCATATAGGGGCAGTTCAATCTATCATGTCCATTCAGGTCCACAAGGATCTGACTACACTAGTATCATTTTTTCAGCTCTTGGCCCATAGTCCTCGAGACCATGGCAATGCAAGTGAATTTCTAAATTCTACTTAAATGTTCCACCATCTCTGAATCAGCGAGTCTTTCAGACTGGATGAAAATGACTCTACTCTTCACCTTTTTGAAATCTCTGCCCTCTGGTTATTAACCCCTCCACTAATTGAGAAAGTATCTTCCTATTCCTGCTGATACACTTCTATCAGTTTGCCCTCTCGACCTTTGCTGTTCCAAGAAAAAGCAACCTCAGACTGTCCAATCTTTCCTTTTCGCTCAGACTCTCCAGCCTGGGTGGCATCCTGGTAAATCTCCTCTAACCCTCACATCATTGTGCAATCACATTATTGCAGTATAGTGGTGACCAGCACTACGTGCAGTTCTCCAGTTGTGATCTAACCAGCATTTTACACAGTTCCAGCATAACCTCCCAACTTTTGTACCCCACGTAGCAGCCAGTAAGGACTAGTATCCCATATACCTTCTCATCCACCTTATCTACCTACTGTACAACCTTTAGGGGTCTGTGAATATATGTACCAAGGTCCCTCAAATCTTCAATATTTTCAGATTCCCTACCTTTTATTGTGTAATTCTTTGCCTCGTTACTGCTTTCGATGTACATTATTCCAGGTTGAATTCCATTTGTCACTGCTCTGCCCACCTGTCCAGTCTATCGATATTCTCCTGCAGTATATAGCAATCTGCCTCACTATTTATCTGAACTATTTTTTTTGTGATCTATGAATTTCTTGACCATACCCCACCCCTACATTTAACTTCAAATCATTAATGTACACCACAAACAGTAACGACCTGAGGACTGTACACCATTGAACCCCACTGCAAGTAGATTTCCAGTCACAGAAACATCACTAGGCAAACATCCTCTGTTTCATGCCTCTTAGCCCAATTTTGGTTCCAATGTGCCAATATAAAGTGCCCTGTGTTCCATGGGCTCTCAATTTCTAGAGCAGACTGCCATGAGGAACCTTATCAAAGACCTTTGTAATGTTCATGTAGGCCACATCAAATGCATAATGCTCACCAATACTTTGGTTACCTCCAAACACATGATCAAATTTATCAAACATTAATTTTCCTTCGAATATCCATGTTATCCCTCACTAATCCATGCCTTTCCAAGTGCAGGTATATTCTGTTCCTCAGAAGTCTTTCTAATAACTTCCCAACCATAGATGTCAAACTCCTTTTTTTTAAATAATGGGATAATGTTAGCAATCCTCCAGTCCTCTGGCACCTCACATGTGACTAGAGAGGGAGTCATGGATGTCGTAGTGTCATAAAGTCCTATAGCGTGGAGACAGGCCCTTTGGCTCAAACCAGTCCATACTGACCAAAATGCCTGTCCACGCTAACCCCATTTCCCTGCACTTGGCCCATATCCTTCTAATCCTTTCCTATCCATGTATTTGTCCTAATGCCTTTTAAATGTTGTTAATGTACCCGCCTCAACCACTTCTGCTGGCAGCTCATTCCACTGGTGTACCACCCTCTGTGTAAAAAAAGGTTGCCCCTCAGGTTCCCTTTTATTCTTTCCCCTCTAACCTTAAACTGATATCCTCTAATCCTTGATTCCCCAACCCTGGGAAAAAGACTGAGCGCATTCATCGTATCCATGCCTCTCATTATCTTATACACCTCTTTAAGATCCCCCCCCTCAGTCTCGTACGCTCTAAAGAAAAATGTCCTAGTTTGTCCAACCTCTCCTTATAACTCAGACCCTTGAGTCCAGGAAACATTCTTGTAAATTTCTTCTGCATTCTTTCCAGTTTAATAACTTCCTTCTCAAAGCAAGTTGCCCAAAACAGAACACAATACGTTTTGCAGCCTCACCTGTATAACTGCAACATAATTTCCCAACTTCTTCACTCAATGCCCTGACTGATGAAGGAAGATATGCTGAAAGCTTTCGTCACTACACTGTCTACCTGTGACTCCACTTTCAAAGAATTGTGCACCTGAACTCCAAGGTCCCTCTGTTCTGCTACACTCCTTAAGGCCCTACCATTCACCATGAAACTCCTATCTTGATCTGACTTTATAAAATGCAAGACCTTACACTTATCTATATTAAACTCCATTTGCCATTTCTTGGTCCACTTTCCCAGCTGATCAAGGTCCTGCTGAATTTCTGATAACCTTCCTCACTGGCCACGATACTACCTATTTTAGTGTCATCTGCAAATTTACTAATCAGGCCGAATACATTGGCATCTAAATTATTGATATTGATAACAAACAGTAATGAGTCCAGCACTGACCCCTGAGGCACTCCACTAGTCAGAGGCATTCAGTCTGACAAGCATCCTTCCGCTAGTACCCTCTGCTTCCTAACATTAAGCCAATTTTGTATCCAATTTGCCAGCTCATGGATTCCATGAGATCTAATCTTCCAGACAGCCTACCATGTGGAACCTTGTCAAAGGCCTAAGTGAAATCCACGTGGACCATGTCTACTGCCCTGCCCTAGTCAACCATCCTGGTCACTTCATCAAAGAACTCTAATAAATTGGTGAGGCATGATCTCCCACTCACAAAGTCATGCTGACCACTCCTAATCAAACCCTGTCTTTCCAAATGTATGTATATTTTATCTTTCAGAATCTTCTCAAGTAACTTACCTACCACAGATGTTAGGCTTAGTGGTCTATAATTCCCAGTCCTTCTTGAGTAATGTCACAACATTCACTACCCTCCAGTCTTCTGAGACCTCACCTGTGGCTAATGATGATGCAAAAATATCAGCCAGGGCCCCCACAATTTCTTCTCTAGCTTCTTGCAGTGTTCTTGGATATATCTGGTCAGGACTTTGGTTCAGCCAAGGCTACCCCTTTCGCCTATTCGCCCTCCTGATTTCCTTTTTCAGTCAACCCCTGCATTCCCTGTATACCTATAAGGATTCCCTTGACCCTAGCTGCCTGTACCTGAACTATGTCTCTTTCTTTTTTCTGGTCATAGAATCATAGAGTCATAGAGATGAACAGCATGGAAACAGACCCTTCGGTCCAACCCATCCATGCCGACCAGATATCCCAACCCAATCTAGTCCCACCTGCCAGCACCCGGCCCATATCCCTCCAAACCCTTCCTATTCATATACCCATCCAAATGCCTCTTAAATGTTGCAATTGTACCAGCCTCCACCACTTCCTCTGGCAGCTCATTCCATACACGTACCGCCCTCTGTGTGAAAAAATTGTCCCTTAGGTCTCTTTTATATCTTTCCCCTCTCACCATAAATCTATGCCCTCTAGTTCTGGATGCCCTGACCCCAGGGAAAAGACTTTGTCTATTTATCCCATCCATGCCCCTCATGATTTTAGAAACCTCTACAAGGTCACCCCTCAGCCTCCGACGCTCCTGGGAAAACTGCCCCAGCCTGTCCATATTCTGGATTAGTGGTGCTGGAAGAGCAC
>NC_057735.1:44514074-44580029 GCF_004010195.1 Chiloscyllium plagiosum | reverse complement strand
CTTACCATTAAGTGTATAAGTCCTGCTAAGATTTGCTTTCCCAAAATGCAGCACCTCGCATTTATCTGAATTAAACTCCATCTGCCACTTCTCAGCCCATTGGCCCATCTGGTCCAGATCCTGTTGTAATCTGAGGTAACTCTCTTCGCTGTCCACTATACCTCCAATTTTGGTGTCATCTGCAAACTTACTAACTGTATTTCTTACGCTCGCTCCAAATCATTTACATAAATGACAAAAAGTAGAGGTCCCAGCACCGATCCTTGTGGTACTCCATTGGTCACAGACTTCCAAGCTGAAAAACAACCCTCCACCACCACCCTCTGTCTTCTACCTTTGAGCCAGTTCTGTATCCAAACGGCTAGTACTCCCTGTATTCCGTGCAATATCTCTTGCCATCCAGGGTTCCCTATTCTTGCCAACCTTGCCCGTCACCCTCACAAGATCATATAGACCTTGAACTTTAGCTATCTCATTTTTAAAGGCCTCCCACTTGCCGGAGGTCCCTTTCCCTGCAAACAAACTACTCCAATCAACCCCTGCGAGCTCCCATCTAATTCCATCAAAATTCACCTTGCTCCAATTTGGAACTTGTCCCTCAGTTTAATTATTTTAAAATGAATAGAACTATGATCACTGGTCCCAAAGTGCTTCCCCACAGTCACTTCAGTCCCTTGTCCTGCCATATTCCCAAGAGTAGGTCGAGTTTTGCCCCTTCCCAAGTAGGACCCTCGATACACTGCTTGAGGAAACGTTTCTGAACGCACTTAACAAATTCAACCCCATCTTAGCCCTTTATGCTCTGGCAGTTCCAGTCTACGTTAGGAACATTAAAATCCCTGACTGTGACAACCCTGTTGCTCCTGCAAGTCTCCCCTGTCTCCCTGCATATTCGTACCTCTAATTCTTGTTGACTACTTGGAGGCCTTTAGTACATCCCCGATAGTACAAGCCCGATAATGTCACCATCCCCATCTTATTTCTTAGCTGCACCCACAAAGCCCAACTGGACAATCCTTCAGTTACTTCATCTGATTACTGCTGTGATACTTGTCTGAACCAAAAATGAAACTCCCTCCTTTAACAACCTCTGTCCCACCTAAAACACCTGTTCCCTGGCACATTAAGCTGCCATTTCTGTCCCTCCCTCAGCCATGTTTCTGTAATGGCTAGAATATCCCAGTCCCACGTACCTATCCGTGTCTGAGTTCATCGGCCTTACCTGTCAGCCCTCTTGCATTGAAGCAGATGCAGTTTAATCCAACAGGCATTCCTTGTTCCCGGTCGTGTTCCAGCCTGACCTATTTCTTCAACTTACTATTTCTGATTACAGTCTATCCTTCCAGCCTTGCATTTGCCTCCCTGCTGCTGAGGATTCCACACCCCTGCCAATCTAGTTTAAACCCTCCCTTGCAGCACTAGCAAACCCAGCTGCCAAGATATTGGTCCCCCTCCAGTTCAGGTGCAACCTGTCCCTCTTGAACAGGTCACCTCTGCTCCAGAAAAGATCCCAATGATCTAACAATCTGAATCCCTGCCCCCACCACCAATCTTTTATCCATGCATTCACCAGCCATATCCTCCTGTTCTTACCCTCACTAGCATGTGGCACTGGAAGTAATCTGGAAAGTAATCCAGACAAGGTCCTGGTTTTTAACATTTTTCCTAGCTCTCTGTGATCACTCCTAAGAACCTCATCCCTGTTTCTACCAACGTCATTTGTGTCAACGTGTACAATGATTTCTGGCTGCTCACCCTCCCACTTTGAGAATGTTCTGCAGCCGCTCAGAGATATCCTAGACCCTGGCACCTGAGTGGCAACACACCATCCTCAATTCCCGTTTCCAGTCACAGAATCTCCTATCTGTCCCCTAACTATTGAGTCTTCTACCACAAAGGCTTTGTTGACCTTTACCCTTTCCCACTGTGCCCCAGAGCCAGTCATAGTGCCACCAACTTTGCAGGAACTCTAGCAAGTGCTTAGATAGTTATTCTATTGCAATGTGAGGTGAAGGTGTTTGCTCACAATAATTGTTCGGTGAGTTTACTTTTGCTATTTGTGTTTCTGAATCCTATATTGTGCCCAGCATTATTCAAACCAGCATAACGGCCACTTGCTGCCATATTATCTCGAACCTTAGGTGAGGTGCATGGGGACCAGCAGCATCCTCCTCACAAACTCGATGATACAAAAAGGAAAGTAAGGATGAGAAGAGGGATGCCACGGTGGCTCAGTGGTTAGCACTGCTGCTTCAGGGCACCAGGGACCTGGGTTCAATTCCAGCCACGGGCGAATGTCTGTGTGGAATCTGTACGTTCTCCTTATGTCTGCGTGGGTTTCCTCCCATAATCCAAAAATGTGCAGGTTAGGTGAATTGGCAATGATAAATTGCCCAAAGTGTTCAGGGATGTGTAAATTAGTTGTGTTAGTCAGGGGAAATGTCGAGCAATAAGGTAGGGGAATGGGTCTGGATGGGTTAATCTGTTTGGAGGGTCGGTGTGGACTTGTTGGGCCAAATGGCCTGTTTCCACACTGTAGGGTTTCTATGATTCTGTGAATGCAGCTTGCAGGAGGTGATTCCCACAATACAGGCTGTTTAAAGCAGAGGACCATTTTCCTCAAACTGTCTGAATGCCAGTGTCTCAGGAAGTAGAGGATCTCGTATCAGGCTGTGACAGGGAATTTGCAAGGTTCTCAAAGGCTTGTTGCCAAATGACCCTGGCAGATTTTTTTTAACAACTATCGACCTCAATGTCATTGCTATAAAAAACAAGAGTGCTGGAAAAACTCAACAGCTCTGGGAGCATCTGTGGAGAGAGAAGCAGAAGTAGTGTTTTTGAGTTTGATATGCTTCAGGACTGAAGGGAGTTTGAGAAAGAGGAGACATAAGTGGAATAAATAATAAGGATGCCCTCAGCAAAAGACAAAGTCAGTGCTAATGTAGACACAGAAGGTAGAGATGCAAAGCAGGTAGCTGGGAATGGTGAAAGTAGGTTGGCTTTGCTGAGAGAATTCATATACATTTTGCCAACACTGATGGTTTGAGGCTGTTGCTGCCGTATCAACTGAAGGGAGTTTGAGAAAGAGGAGACATAAGTGGAATAAATAATAAGGATGCCCTCAGCAAAAGACAAAGTCAGTGCTAATGTAGACACAGAAGGTAGAGATGCAATGCAGGTAGCTGGGAATGGTGAAAGTAGGTTGGCTTTGCTGAGAGAATTCATATACATTTTGCCACCACTGATGGTTTGAGGCTGTTGCTGCCGTGTCAATGCTGTAAAGCATTATTGTCTGTTTGACTCCAGTAAACTGTCAGGTTTTGGATAATGTTGGACCAAATCTTTATACAGTTTTATAAGCACATTAAAATACATATTACAAATATGAATCACCTCACCACAGTTCCAGTCAGTTTCTTTTTGAAAGTTATTTAATATATAAAACCATCACAGGATCGCCTTTTTCAGAAATTTAAGAAGCAATTAACATGCACTACCAACTATGGACAATATGACTACACCAAAAATAATGAAAAGTGACAAGCGATGCAGGGAATTAAATTACATTTGAATTGGAAATAATACACTGCAGTCCCTGCAATGTCCACCTCTCCGGTTCTTTTTAATTTTTAACTTTTATTTATAAAACCAACAATTACCAAACACTGCCCATTGGGGTACTGCATTAAAAGGGTAGGGAGAGAGGAATGAGTTTAAATTGACATAGGGCTGGAGGGGTAAATAATACAATCAACCCCCCTGCTGCCCATCTCTCTTGAGAAGCATTGAGGGAACTGGTGATATTTCCTAATTAATCTGTTCAGGGATATATGACATAGCTCTAGAACAGGTGAGACTTGAACAAAGGCATCCTGATCCAGAGGCAGGGACATTCCTATGGGTACCATAGTGCCCTATATTGGTTTGGAACCTGCTGAGGGATGGTACTATGCACCTCTAGAGCAGGTGGGGTCTGAACATCTTCTGGTCAAATGAACAGTGCAACCTTCAGGCTCTGGAGCCCAGGAGCTCAGGGCACACATGCTCCATCTCATTTTCCCTTTTTCTTTCTCCTTTCCCTTTTCCTTTTTTCACTTACCTTCTTGTGAAGAGCTCAGATGGCACCAGTGGCAGCGAGGTGCCCAGCGCTTCGGAAGGCAGTCTGTTTTCCCAGCAGTGGCTGCGGCACATTTGGGCCCAATGTCTGGTGCAGGAGCCGGC
This sequence comes from Chiloscyllium plagiosum, assembly GCF_004010195.1. NCBI lineage: Eukaryota > Metazoa > Chordata > Chondrichthyes > Orectolobiformes > Hemiscylliidae > Chiloscyllium > Chiloscyllium plagiosum. The sequence continues at coordinate 44,575,808 of NC_057735.1, read as the reverse complement.
AGCACCAGCAGAGGCTACTTCGGCGTGGTGAGGAGGGGGTGGTGGGGCCAATTCGGCGCCCGGCAGCTTCAACAGTAGCTTCATTGCCGAGATCAGCAGAGTCATGGCAGCACCAACACTGATGGAGGCAAGATAGTGCAGAAGAATTGTGACACAGTTCCAGCTGCAGTGGCTTGCTGAAGGGACTCGAAGTGGGCCAACTGCTTTGTGTTGGTGTTGGACTCAGTGTCAGGGGAAAGAGCCTATATTCAGGCCCATGGCTAAGGCACTTAAGAACACGCAACTGAATACTTTTTTCCACCATCCAAATCATCTGAGTTTTTTTAATGTATTTATTAACCAGCAGTCGTAAATCACCCGAGTTCTTCAATTCATTAATTTAGATGCAAAGCCTGTTGAGAGGAACGCAAAGCTTCAAAGGTGAGGGTGAGATAGGGATGGGGGGGGGAGGCGTTATGAACCAGACCAAACCCCCTCAAAACATATCAAGGAGATGGCCTGGACTGTAACTTTTATCTTATTTAATATAAGGTGGAGCGTTCCAGATGTGATTTGATTACTCAAGTTACTAGGCTTTAAGCAAATCACAATTTATTCTTCCATTGCAAATCTTCTCAAGAACTCTTCCACTATTGTTAAAATACAAACAAAAAAAAGAATTGGCACAACTTTAATTCTATTTAAATACCTAACAAAACAATATATATTTTAATTTCTACTCATTAACTGTTCCAATAAAGCACCATCCCATAATCACATCCATGGTAAAGGTAAATTAAGCAAAACAGATACCCTCACTTGTTATCTCCTCTAATCCAGGAGAAAAGAAAACTAACAGAATGAATCGAGCAGCAGAGAGAGAACTCAAATCTTTGCAGTAGCAGAGAGAGAGCTGCATTTAGTAGCTTCAACTTCCAAACCCCCAACTTCAACAACTGAAAGCAAAACCAAAAACCCTGGGACCAAAAGAGAAAATGCTGGAAAATCTCAGTTAGACTCACAGATGCTGCCAGACCTGCTGAGATTTTCCAGCATTTTCTCTTTTGGTTTCAGATTCCAGCATCTGCAGTAATTTGCTTTTACCCAAAAACCCTGGGGCTGCGTGAGCCTGACTCCATCCATTCATGCTTCTTTTGTTTAATTTTAAAAAGGCCCAAACCTATTTACTCTATTTTCCATGGAGCAGACACCTCAGGACCAGGTTTACAATATCAAGAGAACCAGGATAGACAAATCCATCTTAAATGTACATAGTGTCACAGGGGCTAAGTCAAAATGCAGTTAGAAGACAGCACTCCACTCCTTGTGGTGCCCACCTCTCTTCAAAGACATTGATACTGTCGGTGGATGGTGTGTGCTCCCTCTTCGAGGTCACCCAGCCAAGAACATAGCCCAGGGGAGGTGCAGCTACTTAACAGATATGAGCGCCTCCACTGCCTAGACTTGCAGTTCCTTTCTATTTTTCATTATTTTTTATAAGTTAATGCCCACCATCTGCATCCAATTAACACAATTTACAAATTAATGAACAACTAACTTTGACTCCACACGCAACATTTAAAGCAATTCTGGATTATCAAGAATCTTTGTTATTAATGTTATAGAACATAGGTTGACCCCCCTCCCCCCAACTCTGAGAAATAAAACTGAAACACCCAAAGGGGAGCATCCTGCCTTATAATCTGTAAAAAGAGGATGAGAAGTGGGGTAAGCTGTTTTCAGCAACTTCTAGTGGTTAAATAAAATAAATCCCTGCCACTCACTTTAAAATCAACAAGTAACAATTTAATTATCTAACTCTAATAGTGAACAAATTAACTAAACTATTAACAAACCCAATAAATCCATGAGGTGCATGGATAGGGTAAATAGACAAGGTATTTTTCCTGGGGTGGGGGAGTCCAGAACTAGAGGGCAAAGGTTTAGGATGAGAGGGATATGGGCCAAGTGCTGGAAATTTGGACTAGATTAGGTTAGGATATCTGATCGGCATGGATGAGTTGGACCGAAGGGTCTGTTTTTGTGCTGTACAGCTCTATGACTCTAAATCCCTTCTAACTACTAACTATTCTGGAATAAATCAAGATTCAAATGGTATGCTATTCCAATAAATAAAAGTCCCACTCATATAACAAAAAATAGAATTTAATCTCTTGAAATTACAGCCAGGTTACATCTTCTGGAATGTTCTACACCTCCTCCCATTAAGTCTTCTACCATTCCATCTTTTCCTCTGATTCTTCTGTCAGAAATGCCTCCTTCTTTGTTGTTCTTTTGTCAGGAATTTAGATGGTGCTTTCTCTAATACACAGATGACTGTGAAAGCCAATTTCAAGAGAGAGAGAGAGAGAGCTGAGGCTGTTAGCTCTGACGAGTGGCAGTTAGCTCTGGGGCTCTGTCCAACTGCTCCCTTCTTTCATACTCATGATGAGATAGCGATTTCTTACATTATGATTGGTCCCTATGTTGTCAAAAGCATCACATTTGAATTTTACAGGATTTTGTTAGCTAAGGATCTGACTTAAATTGATTGGCAACCATTTAAAATCCTGATGAAAGGCTTTTGCCCAAAACATCAACTCTCCTGCTCCTCAGATGCTGCATGACCTGCTGTGCTTTTACAGCGCCACACTTTTTGACTCTAAATTTAAAACCTGTTGTCTTGATAAAAATGCTGCTTAGCCTTTTGATGAGAAATGTTTCAGTTCAGGTGCTTTCTGTGCACCTGCAAACTTGAAATCTGCTGTTCACAGACATCCGTTTTTACATCTAAGCACAGAAAAAATATCATCTTTTAAAGGGACCACACAATGCTTTCCACATTTTGCAATTTTACACCGCAACACGAGCAAGGACTTCTATGTGTGGAACACATACACTGCTCCCATGTGGAGCTGACGTCATCAAGAATCCCAGGCAGCTGCGGTATACTTTCATCCTGTCCCAGAGCACCAGCCTTGACTGGGTCACACTTCAAAGCAGACTAACAGGCTGGCAGCTTGGAGACAAAGGACACCAGATTAAAATATGGCTAATGGCACCCATATGTAACCCAATCGATGAGACCCAGCAGAGACACATATATCAACAAGAAGAGTAATTTAGTAATCCAAAGGTGTGTTGAAAATAACAGTTTAGGTCCCTAGATCAGGTGATCCCCTACAATATACACTAGCCTGAGCATTCTGCATGTGGTCTGCTGCACTCTGCACAACATTGCAGAGCAATGAGGGTTTCAATCATCAGAAGGAGCACACTGCTGCTTAAGACTCTCTCATAATATTGTAAGTCAGATTTTATCAGTGTACCATTAATACATAAGATTTTGTACGTAGGTATCTTTGTATCTAGCTTTATAAGGATGTAATACTAATCTTTTACTTTTATTTCTTCATTTTCCTAATTTATTCTTAAAATTTTGTACCTAGGTATCACAGGGAGAACTAACCATTTGGATACAGAACTGGCTCAAAAGTAGAACACAGAGGGTGGTGGTGGAGGGTTGTTTTTCAGACTGGAGGCCTGTGACCAGTGGAGTGCCACAAGGATCTGTGCTGGGTCCACTACTTTTCGTCATTTATATAAATGATTTGGATGTGTGCATTGGAGGTATAGTCAGTAAGTTTGCAGATGATACCAAAATTGGAGGTGTAGTGGACAGCAAAGAAGTTTACCTCAGAATAGAACAGGATCTTGATCAGATGGGCCAATGGGCTGAAGAATGGCAGATGGAGTTTAATTCAGATAAATGCAAGGTCCTGCATTTTGGGAAAACAAATCTTAGCAGGACTTATACACTTCATGGTAAGGTCCTAGGGAGTGTTGCTGAACAAAGAGACCTTGGAATGCAGGTTCATAGTTCCTTGAAAGTAGATGCAGGTAGATAGGATAGTGAGGAAGGCGTTTGGTATGCTTTCCTTTATTGGTCAGAGTATTGAGTACAGGAGTTGGGAGGTCATGTTGCGGCTGTACAGGACATTGGTTAGGCCACTTTTGGAATATTGTGTGCAATTCTGATCTCCTTCCTATTGGAAGGATTTTGTGAAACTTGAAAGGGTTCAGAAAATATTTACAAGGATGTTACCAGGCTTGGAGGATTTGAGCCGAAGGGAGAGGCTGAATAGGCTGGGGTTGTTTTCCCTGGAGTGTCGGAGGCTGAGGGGTGACCTTATAGAGGTTTATAAAATCATGAGGGGCATGAACAGGATAAATAGACAAAGTCTTTTCCCTGGGGTTGGGGAGTCCAGAACTGGAGGGCATAGGTTTATGGTGAGAGGGGAAAGATATAAAAGAGACCTAAGGGGCAACTTTTTCACTCAGAGGATGGTGTGTGTATGGAATGAGCTGCCAGAGGAAGTGGTGGAGACTGGTACAATTACAGCATTTAAAAGGCATCTGGATGGGTATATGAATGGGAAGGGTTTGGAGGGATATGGGCCAAGTGCTGGTAAATGGGACTAGATTTGGTGAAGATATCTGGTCGGCATGGATGAGTTGGACAGAAGGGTCTCTTTCTGTGCTATGCGTCTCTATGACTCTACGAGATGGCGCCGGAAATGGCGACTTTCTATCCTTTTGCTGTACTTATGTATTCCTGTACTTTAGTACATGTGACAATAAACTTAATTCTAAGGCTAAGCTAGCAACCCCAATTTACATTTGCAATCCCCCAACACAAAGCAGTCCAGCAATCAACAAGCAGCCTTCTCATCACCATTCATTGCTCAGTGGCTAGCAAGCTAAAAGGTGGTGATTAATCTAACATACCCATTACCACTGGGTGATAGAGAGGATAGCTTTAAGCACCGACCAAATAGTGGATATTTTCTTTCTTTCAAAAGATGCTTTTTTCAGTTATTTTCCCCCTCTTCTGAAAGTGTCTTTCGGAGTCTTCACCCATATCACCAGTCTACTCTAGAATAACTGAAGGGAACCATCGAAGGGAACCTGTATGTAGAAGGAGTGAAAGGACAAGAGCTGGAATGTCACCTCTTTCTCTTCACAGATGCTGAGTGATTCGAATATTTTCTGATTTGATGCTAGGGATTATTACCATACTATCAGTGCCTGGAAAGATAGCAAAATGTTTCACCAAAGGGATCTCTAGGCATTGACTTGCCTCTTCAAGTTCTCCTCTGGTCTGTCCATAAAGTTGATTAAAGTCTTGATCTTTGTTCAATTTTCTTCATAAAGACATCTTGGGAAAATTCAGTGCATTGAATAGTTGTTGTTATTTTTGGGAAGAAGAAGAAGTCTGTGATGGCCGCTGTGATACAATAGCCTCCTTATGTTCATATCTACAGATGAGCAATGGGTGAGTGAGCAAGGTAGTGGGAGGTAACTGATTGTTTGGGCATTTATCCGAGATACTCAAGGAGAAGAAACACAAATTGGAATAAAAGGCCAAGGAGATCACAAGATAAAGGAGGCCATTCGGTCCATCCCATTACAGCCAGTAATGACGAGTTGTTGTTGTAATCCATCCATCTTGTGAAATCATGCAGAATATCTATTACAGAATCTAATTCTTTCATAAATTATATGTATCTCACACTCTACCCAAAAATGTATTCCTTTTGTCAACCACTCTATTTGAAGAATTACATGTTAGCATTTTTATTTAGCATGTATTTGCCTTCCTTTGTTTGCCTTTGCAACTTAATTTAAATTAACATCCGTATTTTGTATCTCCCAAGAAAGTCACTTCTCAGACACTACCTTTTCCAGCTCAAACACACATGTTCATAAACACACATGTACACACACGTGCATAAACATGCACTCTCTCAGGCCTGTACACCCACACGCATATACTTATGCACACACATGAACACAGGTTAATCCCAGCACTCATGCAAATTTTAGAAAGATAATTTCAATATGTGATGGATTTCCCCATCTTTAGCCAATTGCACTGCAGCCTCAGCTGAGATTAATTGAACATTTGATCTTGCTGGAGAGTATGGTTTACACACAGTGGAATGCCATCTCCAGCCTTGGAAAGATCAGGAATAATGACCTCATGTAGAGAGAATAAACAATTGGAACCTTTTTGCACTGCTTGGATTATAAATCAATAAATGAACCCTGCTATCAGTTTCCATTACTGGCCCCTATAGAAACTGTTTCTTGAAGCTTGTGTCAGACAATACACTATTCAACAAAAAGTAACTCACTGCAGATATTGCAGGTCTGAACTGAAAGCCAGGTCAGGCAGCATATCTGGATAGAGGAAGGTAAGTCTAACCTTTCAGTTTCTTTTTTATTCTTTCATGAAATGTCAGCATTGTTGGCTAGACCAGCATTTACAGGCCAATCATAGTTGCCCAGAGAGCAGTTAATGGTCAACCATACTGCTGTGGGTCTGGAGTCACATGTAGGTCAATTCAGGTAAGTACAGCAGTGAACCAGATGGGTTTTCCTGACAATTCACATTTGATTTGACTTATCATTGTCACATGTTCCTAAGTACAGTGAAAAGTTTTGTTTCTGTACAGCAGAGCCACCCATGATGCCATGAACCTGGCTACTGCTGCCGTCCCCTGGTGAACCATCTCCTCCAACAGTATCCAAAACAGTATACCTGTTTTGGAGGGAAATGACTGCAGGGGACACCTACACTGGCTTCCTGCTGGTTTTCTGCCTTTAGGTCACCCATTCCTTTTCTCCCTCAGCAATCCTAATCTACGGTGTGACCAATTCACTAAATGCGCTATCCATAACCTCCTCAGCATCGTGGATGCTCCAAAATGAGTCTATCCACAGGTCCAAAGCCATCACGCGGTCTAACAAGCTGCAGCTGGACACACTTCTTGCACGTGAAGGAGTTTGGGACATCAGCCACATTCCTGAGCTCCCACATTGAGCAAGAGCAGCATGACATGGGTCATAGGGTGCTTGAACAGAGCAAGGAATATGGTTGCAAAGAAGGTGCACAAAAAGTAAGATCAACATTAGATTTGAAATTTGCGAGGTCCATTCAAAAGTCTAATAACAGCAGCTGAGAAGCTTCTATTGAACTTATGCTACACATGTTTAAGCTTCTGTATCTTCTACCCAATGGGAGAGATTACAACCAGGATGGATGGGTTCTTTGATGATGTTGACTGCCTTTCTGAGGCATTCAGCAGTTGCCGTACTAAGCTGTGATGCATCTAGATGTTTTCTACGGTGCATCTATGAAAGTTGGTGTGGGTCCTCATGGACGTGCTGAATTTCCTCAGCCTCCTGTGGAAGAACAGTAGGCATTGTGCTTTCTTGATTGTCACATCAACATGGGTGGTCCAGGACAGATTGCTGGTGATTGTCGCACCAGGGAATTTGACACTCTTGACCAAGTTGATGTAAATAGGGGTGTGTCCTCCTCCTTATCATTAAATTCTTAATTCCAGATTATTATTGAATTCAAATTCCGCCATCTGCTGTGATGGGGTTCAAACCCAGGTCACCAGAATATTCCTTTCGCTGCTGGATTAATAGCCTAGTGATAATACCAATTGGCCATCACCTCCACACCCCCCCAAACACCTTTCACCAATATCTAACATTTGAGATCACTAATAGAAAGAAATGAAATTAAATACCTTTCGCAAACTGATTAGAGTAATTTGCACAGTTTTGAAGGGTAGCCACTATTATAACGCGAGAAATACAGCAGCCAATTTGCAGATGACAAGAACCTGTTAACAACAATGAGGTGAATGACCAGATAATGTGTTATAGTGATGTTGGTGGATACTGTCCGGGACTGAAGGGAGAACTCTTCTTTATGTTCAACTAACAGGCCAACTGGGGCCTCAGCAATAAGACAGCATTGCTGTCAGGGCTACACTCCCAGAACCAACCGCTTATACTCACATCTCCAGGGTGGGACTCAGGGATAAGAGTGCTAGCAACTGAGCCACTACTGACTCTTGAGCTGAAAAAGAAATATTCTCCTCTAGAAAATAGGATTTTAGAAAAGGACTAGCTGCATTCTAGCTTATAATGAAGATGGTAACACCTAAGTGTAGAATTATAGTAAGGAACCTTTGCAATGTTCAGCAAGATGAACCAATAAGCACTAAATTTAAATGGGTTGCCTGTGCTGGTATCCTCCAGCTCTGATTTCTTTGTAATGGTTTCTGCCAGTGTAGGCTGCTTCTGTTGTACCCACTAGATCCTTCTGAGGATTATAATGTGAACACTGTTTAGTGTACTCATCCCCTGAAGAAGTCAGCTTAAGAATTTAAGAACCTCTAATGTAGGGGTCCCATTGGTAGCAGTGGTCTTATGGGGTTGAGGACAGTGTGAGACATGACTCACACTTCCCTCTTTAAAACCTCACCAAAATTCAATTCAAGGCCAGCACTTGGTATACTGAGTTTTGCTGGAGCTCCAGACTTCGAGACTTTCTGACTCCTTTGTATCAGAAACCCTTTCTTTTTGAAGAATCTTTCCAAATGCCTTCTGTCACTGCAGAAACTTTTAAAATGTTAAATTGTTCTCTAATTTTAGGGAACAGATTTATATCTCATCCTTTACTCACTGAACAGCAGTACATCAGTTCTCTACCCACCACATGTACAAAATAATTTCTCTTTTGTAAACTGGGTGATCAACACTGGCACACATCACATACTCGTCTAAGTGAACTTTTCCAAATGACAAGACTCAATCTATATTCTGCACAAATTAATGATTTAATTGACTGCAATAACTTACTGTACTGGCCATTGTGCATTGCTCAAAGCAAACAGCACATTCTCATTAAAGAACAATTTACACTCAGACACAGGGGTGAACTGAGTCATCAGGATCAGCTATTGGCTATTAAGTACTTGACAATTTCCTGGATTTTGCATGCAGCAGGAAGTGTGTCTGACATCTCAATCAAACTGCACATGAATCAGCTGAAAGCTTATTGATTTGCAAACAAGACAAAGGGGTTGTCACAAAGGGCTTTCCAAGTCACATCCTCTGTGTATCTGTGGGTTCCCTGCCAGTCTGTAGAACATGAAAACGACCCCATTCTTTTTGTTTTTTTTTAGCTAGAAGGATACATACCAGGCAACACTCCTGGTGAAAGCATCCATCATTTCCTTGAGTCAGACAAGACTATTGTCTGACCAATGTGGCAAATGCCTCCAGATGCTACTTGAAGAGTCCACATGCAAAATCATTTAAGGCTCTGGCGTTTTAGCTTGGTATCAAAAATGCTGTTCTCCAATGGAAATGGCTTTCACCTCCTCAGCCAACATGTTCCCACAAGTACCTATCAACATAAGCAAAGCTTCCTGCCAACCTCAGGATTGAAATGTAGAGAATACAGTTTCGGTCTTCTAACTCCAGTCCATGCTTTTTTTAAAAATCAACATGTTATGAGACAGCAGGTGGATCTTGAACCCACAACTTCTGTATTGAGAGGTAGGTATAATACCAAGAACATTTTAAATAAAAATTTGTATAGCATCTTTAGTGCAAAATTAAACTCTTCTACAATGACTTTAATCAACCTACTTGGACATGTTATGACACATCTCCATGGCCACAATACAACACACTTTGTGCAAAACTGACTAACTATGGTAGAAATGTCTCGACAGCACTTCCTGTGATTCACCTGATTAGAATTCATGCATAACTGGCTGCCGAATTTAACTTTTTAAATTTCAAAATTATTTTTAATTTTGCCGACAGGAATCAGGTAAATTTGATTGATGGGTTACCTTTTGAAAGGCTATTGTTGCATTGTATTTAATGCTGCACTGAGCAAAGGGTGGGAGCAAACAATTAACATTGTGTCAGGAAATTGCCAACTGAATTCAGTAAACGTTTCCAATCCAGAATAGGGAAATTTGGATTTTAATTGTCTATCAAAGGACCATGGCTAATAAATTCCCTGGCCCTTTCTCAAAGGTCGCAAACAATACTGCCAATCAAATCCACTATCCCAGGCAAGACCTTTGATTTGTACTAACATCTCTTTGACATCATACTGTGTCAAAAGGCTGCATTTGCCATATTCACTTGGAATTGCTGTTGCACACTGTAGCACTGGCCAATTGGCACCTTCATTTCCTATTGTCCGTAACGTTAGCAATTTATGTTTGGATCTGAACTCGGCTTTTGAGAAATCCTGTATGAATCTCTGATATTAACTCTTTACAGGTTACAAAATAAAGGCATTAAACAATTTCTAATAAAAAATACAGTGTTGCTGTGTTATGACCCACACTTTCAATCCTTGTACAGTATATGAGGAGGTTGCTCTTGTAGAAGTCCAATGACTCAATTAAAATTGGAGCAGCTCTGGTCAGTCAATTAAGTGGAATCAAATGGAAGGAAGATTAATTTTTTTTAGTGGGTAGATGTTAACATGAACTAGGTACATTGCACAAGCTTTTAATATTGTAAGTTTATGTGACAATTAATTCAAATCCTCTAAATCCCCCAAATCACCAGCAATCACACCCCCTCCCCAGCCCCCCACACTTTGCAGACCAGGCATGCTAAACAATATCATACTGAACAAAATGCAAACTCAAACTAAGCCATGCATTTAGCCTGATTTAGTCAGAGTGCAATGAATCTGTTTTCTCTCAGTTCAGGGAGAATTACCAATACCACAATACCATCTGCTCATTATCATATTGCTTTTTATTCGGCGTTGTGATGCCTGCATATTGTCTGCAAAGCTTTCTACATCTGCAGTGATTTCACTACAAAGGTATTTTATTGACTGTTTGGGACAACTGGTGATCATGCTATATTAATACAAGTCTTCATTTTAAGACATTACTTGAAAGCTGCCTCTTTGACAAAGCTTTTGGTCACTTGTCCTAATATGTGCTTAGCTGATCCCTCCTGCAGCTGTTTCGTTCAAAATAGATTGTTTCTTCAGCTCCTCTGAACTCTGCTACTTTATCCCAGAGACTCGCCACACGGCATTAAAACATGGGTATGGACTCTAATCGTGGTCCAAACCTCAGATATTATAAATAGAAAACCATGCAGCTGGTCCTCCTGGGTATCAATTTGAATTGGCAGTAAATGAGGCTTGGCACCAGAAACATCATTCACAAGAACACCTTTGTCGTTAATTGTTTTTGGAATGACCTGAGACAACTCTTCTCCATAGGACTCACCTTGAGACAGCTCTAACGTGTCTTGAGATCTGTCCACCATGAATGTCACTACCTATTTGCACATTGTAACCTCTGGATCCCATTAATGATACATATCCTAATACACCTTACTTGCAATTCTCTCTCCCTGGGATCTCCTTCTCCATGGGACTCCTCCTCTCTCTGGGATTCCCTCCTTCTCTCCCATTCCCCATTCAGCAGTTGGAAGCCCCTTCTCCTATGACTCCACCCCCATCTGCTCACTGCACCGGGACAGGAATAGGCCACTTTCACCCGCGCCGCGAATGCTGGGATAGAGCTGTCTCCATAATCCCCCGGAGAGCGGCGCTAAGAGGAGGCAGAGGGACAAGGAAGCGGCTCGGGCACCGAGCTCTGCAGGAAGCAAGCAGAGCTTACCGAGAGCGAGTGGCTGAGGACGAAGCAGTTTGTGGAAACCAGTAAGTGACTGGCTCTTGCTGAATGATGACCACCGGCCAGGAGCTGAAAGAGTCCGAGCATGAAGCTCAGGCTGCGGAGCTGGATCGGATAGCCGAGGATCTGACACCCAACCAGGACAGGGGAGTACTTAAGGTAACAAATACTGACGTTTCCTCCGGACTGTGAATGAGAGAGTTGAGTCGGAGTCTTAGATGTTTGGTTGTCATTGAAATACCAACAGTCATTGTTAAATTTAAAAAGAAATAAGTTTTACTCTCCGTCTCAGAAAGTGACTAGAAAAAATAAACGAAGCAAATTCTGAACCCGGTTTATTCACAGGACAATGTAACTTTATCTGTGATAAACTATTTTATTTCAGTACTGCAACGGTGGCTGTTGTTCATCTCTACCAGGAATACATTGACACACGTTTTCTGCTGTGGTTTGAATCAGTAATGTACTAAATACAATATTATACATAGTTTACCCGCTTAATGTAGCTAACCCATTCTGATTGACCCGCCTTGACTCTGTATGTCAGATAGATCAAATGTGTGGGGTTTTTTCAACTTCGTGTTTACAATTTCCTTGCCCATACGTTATTGGGTGTCCGCTTCGTAGTGCCTCTGAATGGTTTATGTTAACTTAAAGCCAGGACAAATCACAATCGGAAACTTTCATCAAAGTCTGGGGTACTTCTGAAATGTACAACAGTTAGAAGGTGATCGATATTATTTGGATTTCATTCCACTCCAGCAGCCCCTCGTGTTTAAGACAATTGCAGGTCTGTGTGTGTCTGTGTGTGTGTGTCTGTGTCTGTGCCTGTGTGTGTCTCTCTGTGCGTGTGTCTCTGTGTGTGTGTCTGCGTGTGTGTCTGTGTGTCTCTGTGTGTGTCTCTGTGTGTGTGTGTGTGTAGCCTGCACTCAGTAACCATTCCCCATTCCCCAAATCCCCACGACCCTGACATTCGCTGCAGACTGCCCTCTCGGCCTTAAAAGGACTCAGCAACAGTCAGCAATCAACTCCAGAGCGTGTCGGATTCACCGCCGTCACACTTTACCTCCAAACACCTCACAAAAACAATATCCATTTACTGCAGGGTCTTCTGAAGAAGGGTCACTAGACCCGAAACATTTCACACTTGCTCTCTCCACAGCTGCTGCAGATCTGCTGAGTTTGATGAATTGGCAGCAGCATTCAAGTCGTCATCCCGGATCGAGATGTGAAACCAGAAGGCAGCCTTATAGTGAACCCCAACATTAGCCCCGACATCACTGCTACCCCAATGCATCCCCAGACTCTCCCCCCTTGCAATTCGACTGTAGTTCTCCAAGCTCCGGCTTTCTCACATCACATGAAGAGCACAGAGATGCGCGCCAGTTCAGGGGAGTGCGATATTTGGAGGGGGTTGGGGTGGGGTGGGGGGACGGAGCTGCACGCTGACATTCCCAGAGAGAACAGAGCAAACTAGTTCCTGTGGATCCGTTGCTGAATTTGCAGATTTGTTCGCTCGCTGTGTCTTCTATGGCAGGGGTCGACTCAGACTGTTGCACGCTACCTCCCGATAGATGACAATGTGGTGGAGATTTGATCTTGCACCGATTGTTAGACCATTGCGTTAACTCTGGGTATCACTGTCGCTAACACTCAATGGAGCTGACCTAGGAATTCATTATCGCTTCTGATTTTAACCCGATGTCAATACTCAAGGTTTCATTTGTTACTGTTATTCCAAGATTATTGATGCCAGTAGGTTTATTTTCAATAACAGAGTGCTGGCATGTTTTGGGGAATTCTGGATCTAAGCGAAGAAACAGTCTTAACGCCTCGGTATGTTTTCTCCACCCTTAGTTCAATGGCCGTGTTGTGACTGGGGCTGATACCAGGTTCAGAGTTTTAAACGTTAATTTATTTCTGTATCTTGAATTAACTAACCATCCCAAATATCAAGCTGCAAAACTCAGTGACAAAGTGAGGCTAGTTAGAGATAACCTCTGGGGCACGTATGCATCTGACTTACCTTTCCATTGTCATTTACTGAAATGTACCTGCTGTTGTTCTGGTAGTCTTTGCAAATTGCTGTAATTTCAACTGCTGATTTGGAATAAAATCTTCTTTAACTGTCCTTCATTGGATTGGGGTTGCGTTCAGCAAACTAAATATTAAAAAGAGAAAAGAACTTGCATTCATACAGCACCTGTTCTAACTTCAGAATGTCTCAAAACATTTTTGAAAGTGCAAATTACTATTGCCAATGTATGAAACTCAACTGCCAATTTGTACACAGCAAGCTGTCACAACCAACAATGTGGTAACTGATTAACTAATCTAGTTTAGGTGTTGACTGGGACTAATATCAGCCCAAACGTTGGGGATAACTTCCCTTTGCAATAATGCTGGGGCTCAGCATTAACATCCTTCAGGACTATTGAAAGTCATCAAATACTATGTGCAGACTCTGGAGTGGGAATTGAAACCTCAACTGTCCAACTCCGAGGTAAATTTGCAACTAAGGCCGAATGAAAGTTTCAGAATAATTTCCAGTCAGCAACTGATTCATTTCTGTGTTCAACATTTGTAATATGTGTGAGTTCCTGTGACAGTAATGCAAGATCCCCTCCTGTGGCTCTCACACAGTCCCTCAAACAGTTTTGTTTTCAACACTGTGCTATTTCCATTGTACATTCTGAGTTGCTGTCGAGTTAACTAATATTTTGCAGTTTTGCAAGTGTGCAGGTTTAGATTTGGTCTTTCCTATGAATCTGATAAAGTCAATTCTTTTCTCTAATCTCCCATCAGCTTTGATATACACAGATCCCAAAGATTACTGAATAAAATGCACCATGCAATGTTGTTTGGATTACATTTCCATCATTTTAGTTAATGATACAAGCTATTTATTTTAATATAAAACTTGCACACTCATTTTAAATCTGACTACCTCCAATTCTCTTGTGGCTTGAAACCTTGTAGTCCTTTTCAAAGAAATTATTCACTTTAGAACATTGTTGTATTCTATATGTTATCAATATTTAAGATTGGTGCAGATTTTTGTCTTATTATGCTTTAGGAGTAAGAGATCATAGTCATAGAGTCATACAGCATGGAACCAGACCTTTCGGTCCAACCAGTCCATGCTGAACATAATCCCAAACTAAATTAGTCCCACCTGCCTGCTCCTGGCCCTTATCCCTCCAAACATTTTTCATTCATATACTTATCCAAATGTCTTCTAACTGTTGTAATTGTACCCACATCCACCACTTACTTAGAAAGTTCATTCTATACACGAACCACTCTCTGTGTAAAAAAGCTGCCCCCATGTCTTTTTTAAACTGTCTTCTCTCCCCCTAACAATGTGCCCCTAATCTTGAAATCCCCTATCCAAGGGAAAAGGCAACTATCATTAGCCCTATCCATACCCCTCATGATTTTATAAACCTCTATAAGATTGCCTCCCAACCTCCAGTGAAACACTCCAGTGAAAAAATCCCAGCCTATCCAGCCTTTCTTTATAACTCTAACCTTCCAAATCCGAAACATCCTGGTAGATTGCTTCTGAACCCTTTCCAGCTTAATAATATCTTGCCTATAACTGGGTGACCAGAATGAGACACAAGAGACATCACCAATGCCCTTAACAACCTCAATATGACTTCCCAACTCCTTTACTCAAAACATTGAGCAATGAAGCCAAGCATGCTAAATGCCTTTTTAACCACCCTGTCTATATGTGATACAAATTGGTGTAAAATTTCACATATATTTAACGAGGAGTTAAGATTGTGTTTCAAATTAGTGCATTTGTAATATGTGTGAGTTCCTATAGCAGTAAGGCAAGATCCCCTCCTGTGGCTCTCACACAGTCTCTCAAAGATTTTTTTTTCAGCATTGTGCTTTATCTATCATCAAATTTACAAAGAATGTTTAAGAATTAATATTTATTTCCTTTCCACTCTCATGGAGTAGAGAATATAATGGAAAATTCTGCAGGAGAACTTTGTCTGGTTTTTAGACTATTTATGAAATGTAACCTATTGAATGGATAAAATTAACTATAAGTACAACACAGATAATTGGATGTAAACAACAAAGTAAAATTATATAGAGAATACAATTCAAGATCTTGAGTAACTCTGGCTCAGAATCATCAGGCTGGGACGTGAAATAAAAGTACAATGATATAATAGGAAGGGTAGCATGAGCTGTCCAGTTTACTCCAGAACACAGCTACACCAGGATTGACAGGATGTGAGTCGTTGTGTCCCTCAGGGGTTTTTGCTTTTCATTGTGTTTATCAATTCAATGAAGGGAAAGCTAGCTATCTGGGTTTGCTGGTGATATGAGGTTGTGTTGCAAAGTAATCAGTGTAGAGCAGAAAGGGAAAGCTGTGGAGCTGCAGTGATGGATGGCATGAAGTAGATAATGCTTGATGTGGGAAAGTATGAGGTCATCCATTTTGAACCTGCAAAAGATAGATCAGAATGTTTTCCAAATAGTGAAAAGCCAGGAACTGTGGAAGAGCAGAGAGATTTGAAGATTCAGGTACATGAATCAATAAAAACTAGTGGAAAAGTACAAGAGAAAAGTTATACAAACAAATGGAATATTGGCCTTCATCATAAGAAGGCTGGAATACAATTGGGTAGAAGTTTTATAAATTGCCAGTTGCATCCCGTTTAGCATGCCTCATTCGGTTTCGGCACTACATCTTAATGTTACACGTTGTCATAGATGTAGTGAAAATTCACAAAAAATTGACAACAACAACTTGTATTTATATTGCACCTTTAATGTAAGTAAACATTCGATGTGAGTTTGCAAAAAAGGTATAAAACAAAATATGGTGAACCGTGGATGACAGGAGAAATTGTGGCGACGAGACAAGATGAAAAGCATACATAAGATCCAGGCAGCTAATAATAGAACAGGCTTTGGGAGAATATCGTGAGAGTTGGAACAATCTTAAACGAGGAATCGAGCGGGCTAAAAGGGGTCATGAAATAACTTTAGCGAGCAGAATTAAGGAGAATTCCAAGGCTTTTTATTCATATATAAGAAGCAAGTTGGTAATTAGAGAAAGGATTGGTCCATTAAAGGATAAGAAGTCAGGTTGTGTCGAACCTGAGAAAATGAGTGAGATTCTCAATGATTTCTTTGCATCAGTATTCACTGAGGAGAGGGGTGTGATGAATGTTGAGATTAGAGAGTGAAGTTTGTTTACTTTGGATCACGTTGATATAAGGAGGGAGGATGTGTTGGGTAGGCTAAAGGATATTAAGGTTGACAAATCCCCAGGACAGGTCGGATCTATCCCAGGTTGCTGAGGGAGGTGAGAGAGGAAATAGTTGGGGCCCTGACTAAGATATCTTAGTAGCATCCTTAAATATAGATGAGGTGCCAGAAGACTGGAGAATTGCTAATGCTGTCCCTCTGTTCAAGAAAGTAGTAGAGATATTCCAAGTAACTACAGACCAGTGAGCCTGACGTTGGTGGTGGTAAAGTTGCTGGAGAAAATACTGTGGGACAGGATTTATTTACATTTGGAAGAGAATGGGCTTATCAGTGATAGGCAACATGGTTTTGTGTGGGGGAAATCATGTCTTATCAACTTAATAGAGTTCCTTGAGGAAGTGACCAAGTTGATAAATAAAGGAAGAGTTGTTGATGTCATATACATGGACTGTGGTCAGGCATTTGATAAGGTTCCCCCTGGGAAACTAATGGAGAAAGTAAAGTCACATGGTGTACAGGGTGTTCTAGCTAGGTGGGTAAAGAACTGGTTGAGCAACAGGAAACAGAGATTAATAGTTGAAGGGAGTTTCTCAAAATGGATGATAGTGACCAGTGGTGTTCCACAGGGATCAGTGCTGGGGCCACTGTTGTTTGTAATATACATAAATGATCTGGAAAAGGGCATTGGTGGTCTGATCAGTAAGTTTGCAGATGACATGAAGATTGGTGGAGTAGCAGAAAACATAGGGGACTGAAAAAGAATAGAGGAAAAATAGACTGGAGAGTTGGGCGGAGAAATGGCAGATGGAGTTCAATCTGTGCAAATGTGAGATGATGCATTTTAGAAGTTCTAATTCTAGAGCGAATTATACTGTAAGTGGAAGAGCCATGGGAGGTTGATGAGCAGGGAGATCTGGGGCTTCGGGTCCATTGTAGCCGGACGTTGGCTGCACAGGTGGAGAGAGTGGTCAAGAAAGCATATGGTATGCTTGCCTTCATCGGACGGGGTATTGAGTATAAGAGCTGGCAGGCCATGTTAAAATTGTACGGGACCTTGGTTCAGCTGCATTTAGAATACTGTGTACAGTTCTGGTTGCCACGTTATCATACGGATGTGGACGTTTTGGAGAGGGTGCAGAGAAGGTTTACAAGGGTGTTGCCTGAGATGGAAGGTACTAGCTATAAAGAGAGGTTGAGTAGGTTAGGATTGTTTTCATTATAAAAAAGCAGATTGAGGGGGTCCTGATTGAGGTCTACAAATCATGAAGAATATAGACAGGGTGGAGAGAGATAAGCTTTTTCCCAAGGTGAGGGATTCAATGAGAGGTCACACGTTCAAGGTGAGAGGTGAAAAGTTTAAGGGAAATCCACATGGAAAGTACTTTACACAGAGGGCAGTAGGTGCCTGGAACACGTTGCCAGCAGAGGTAGTGAGGCAGGCACGGTAGATTCATTTAGGGTGCGTCTGGATAGATGCATGAGTAGGTGGGGAGCAGAGGGATGCAGTCCTTAGTAATTGGGCGATAGTTTTAGACAGTGGATTTGGATCAGGTCAGGCTTGGAGGACTGAAGGGCCTGTTCCTGGGCTGTAAATTTTCTTTGTTCTTTATCACATTGAGTTATATAAGGAGATATTAGGGCAGGAACTAAATGAGGTAGAAGAGCAAAGAGATCTTTTAATACAGAAATTTATGTCAACGAAATTAGCAACTCAAGTTGAAAAAGCTACTAAGGGGCAAGCAAAACTGGTGAAGGGTGAGGGGCAAAGAAGATCAGGGAGGAATTGCCAAAGGCAAAAATAACCTTGGTTAGACCACACATAGTACTGCGTCCAATCTGGTCTCTATTTCACAAAGAGGTTACTGGAGTGTTGGAGAAAGTGCAGACACATTCAATGATACTGCCAGAATTCAGAGGATGCAACTGTGAGGAAGAATTGGGGAGTCTGAGGCCCTTTTACCGTACTAGGTTAAAGGTTCTGCAACCAGCCAAGCTGGAATGTGGATGGAACTTCAAATCTGCCATTCATTCAACTGAGCCAGCTTGTGCCCTAAAACTTGGAATTTGAATTGGTCTCTTTGCCTGTTCACTGTGGGCTGTGTGTGGTCCCTGGACACAGAAAGAGAGCAGAATTCACAATAAATGTTAAAATAATACAGTGATGACATATTCCTGTTTCTCAGTTATTATTGCAGGAACATTATAGAAAGTAGGCTAATCTATAATATATATTCAGAGACTGAATCATGTAAAAATCTTTCTTTTGGTGGACCAAAGATCTATGAACACATTGACAGTGATAATCAAATGGAACGTGTCTATTGGAAGACCCTCAGTAAACTGCAACACAGCAGTCTGATCAACACATAGAATGGTACTGAAATTACCTGCATTAACCAGAGCGAGCTTGCCAAACCCTCCAGCAGCCAGTCAACAGCACACAGATGAGTCATTGTCAAATATTTTGAAACTTGTAGTACCTGCCATTCTACTTAAGTTACAGGAGAACAGTTCGATCACTCAGTGCTTCCTAGAAACAACCATTCTGATCCCACGTGTCTATGTTGTTTCCATATTTCAGTTTATTCCTTTTCCTTGACTAACCTATCTAACCTATTCTTAAATGCTGACATTGCCTTCATTTCCGTTACCAGCTCCTTAGTGAATTCCACAACCTCAAAGCAGCTTTACAACAGAAGTAGCTTTTTCCTGTTCTCTGTCCATTATTTTATACATTCAATCTTGTACTCAGGTCCCCTGCTTCTGAACTTCAGACCCCCAGAAATACTTTGTCTGGTCTGCCCGACCACAACTTAATTATCACTTCATCTCTTCTGTTCTAATAGAACTGAGAAAACATTTTTCAAGTGTGTCTTTGTGTTTCTTCATATCAAGCAGCTTTCTACTGAACCTGTACAGTGGTGTCTCTAAATCTTCAGCATCTTCCTATACTGGAGAAACCTAAATGACGCAGAATGCCCCAACTGTGATTTCAACAAAGGTTTGAATAGATTTAATGTTACATCTTAACTTCTATCTTCATCCTTTCCATGAAACCAAAAGCATACCTTCAGTTGGGCCAAAAGGGTTGATTTTTCTACATTAGATATGCTTATTGAACATCATTCTGTGTGGTTAATCTGTACAACATAGATATCCTGATTAATAAGACACAAGCAGTACTGTGATTGTGATTTGAAGAGCTGTCTTACCTTCTGACAATGGTGGAATAGTTCAAGAAGAAAGTCTTCTCCTCTCATCGCGTCTTGTCCTCGACCTGGGATGACTTTCAAAGAATCGGAGTCAGGTCATTGAAATTGCTTCTGGATTGCTTCCAAGGCTTTGCAGCAAAATTCCTGGCACTGATCCACTCAGCTATCTCTGTCCACTGTTGCTGCCAAGCAAGACATACTTCCTTCCATTGAGAGAATCTGGATCACGTCCACTCTTTAGAGAGCTGTCTGCCAGGGCCCCAGTCTCCACCTAGGAGCCTGACTGGGAGTTGAGTTGGGGTCTATATGGGACTCTACTTCTTCTTCACAACTTAGTTTTCTATCTAGCTCAGTGTAGGTGGAAAATTAACTATCATGCAGTTGGGATATGGCTGTCGGAATGGGTCATCATATTCCTGGAGGGGTCATCCCTTTGTTTTAAACACCTTCACAACATCCAGCCCACCATCCTTCTCCATCCAGGCATCTGGCTCCCAATTTATCCATACTCCTGGGACACAACCCTTCTGTGGCCAATTGAAAAGTGAATGGACTCTTCATTGATTGTTGGGAATTGTTGACAGTCACTCAAACCACTTTTTCTTTGCACACTCCTAGTATTTTTATAACAAATGAACAAAAATATTTCAAGAGCATTATTTTAACAACTTTTTTTTTGTATTACCCATCTGACTTTCTTTTCCCTGTGTTGTTCATGGCATTTTCCTGGAAACAAGAGTTCAATTCCTTAGGGCACTGGAACAATTGAAAAATTATGTGGGTGGACATGGTGTTCACTGCTCTCGGCCTCCAGACAGTTCAAGCCTGTTCTTTTGTTAAAGAAAATGAAGCATTGTGAGCCATGAGTCATCCAAATAATCTCCCTGCTGGGAAAGTAGCAGGAAATCCTATGAAAGTGCACGGCCCCTCAGCCTCTTTCAGTCAAATTAAACAAAAGACTTTAAGACATACGAGAAAGAGTAGACCATTCGGCCCATTGAACTCACTCTGTCATTCAACATGATCAAGGCCGATCTTTGGCTTCAACTGCACTTTCCCGACCACTCCTCATACCTCATGATTCACTGGGAAATCAATGGTCTGTCTATCTCAGCCTTGGGTGTACTTTATGACAAGCATCCACAGCACTCTGGGGTAAAGAATTCCAAACAGTCGCAATACTTTGATTGAAGACATTTCTGTTCTGCTCAGTTATTGTTAGCTGATCTCGAAACTGTGCACCTTTTATAAGAAAGCAGGAAATTATAAATCAGTTAACCTAACAACTGCCTTAGGGAAGTTGATAGAATATATCATTATGGGGCTTGTAGCAGGATGCTTAGAAAGCATAAATGTGATCAGACAACATCAACTTGAAAGAAAAAACACGTTTAATTTATTCATTTTTTGAAGACGTAAGGCACGTGAAAGAGAACAAAGAGGAACTGACAGATGTGGTGCATTTGGATCTCTACAATGCATTTGATAAGGTGTCACATCAAACATTGTTGCACAACACAAGAGCACATGGTCTAAAGGACAACATGCGGCATGGGTAAAGGATTTGTCAGCAAACAAGAAGCAGAGAGTAGGGATAAAGAGATTGGCAGGCTGTACCTAGTGGAGTGCCAAAGGAATCAATTTTAGGGCCTCCACTATTTATAATCTACGTCAATGACATGGAAGCAAAAGCCAACTGCATGATAATTAATTTTCCACTGAGACTAAGCTAGGTAGGAAATTATGATGTGAAGAGGAGTCTGCAAGGGGATGTAGTCAGGTTCAGTGAATGTGCAAAATATTAGTAAATGGGGAATAATGTTGGAAATGGTGTATTAGTCTGTTTTTGCAAAAATATCGGAAAATGGTATACTATCTAAATGGAGAGAGATGCAGAACTGTGAGGAACCTGTGTGTGGTGATAAATTAAGTATAAAATGTCAGTTTGCAGGTACAGTACATCATTAGGGAGGCAAATAGAATGTTACCGTTTATTACAAGGGCAATGGAATATAAAAGTTGGGCCATTTTACTGCAACTTTATAGGAACATAAGTGACGTCATTTTTGGAATACTATTTTCTGTTTTTCTTTCTTTGTTTGATAAAGGATATAATTTCATTCAAAGCAGATTGATTCTAATCATTCCTGGGCTGAGACTGTTTTTCTACGAGGGTAAATATTGGGCTAGCTGTACCAATGAAGTTTTGAGGGGTGAGATGACACACAAGACCCTGAGGGGTTAGAAAATGGTGGATGCCGGGAGGGTGTTTCCTCTTGTGAGGGAGACTAGCACTATGGATGTAAAAACAAGAGGCATCTCTGCAAAGACACAGATGAAGAGACAATTTTTCTTTGAGAATTGCTTGTGGAAATTCTCTTCTCCATAAAGTAGTGCAGGCTGACTCATCAAATGTGCTCATGACAGTGTTAAATGGATGTTTGATCAACATGGGGAGTCGACTGCTGTGGGCAGCAGAGAGGAAAGTGGAGTTGAGGCTATAATCCGATTAGCCATGATTGCTTGAATTGTGGAGCAGGCTCAAAGACCTGAATGGCTACACTTACTTCTAACTTCTATGTTTTGATGCATCCCTTGATGCAGAAACAGCCTGTTTGAATCTATCCATCAGATTAATTTGTAATACTAAATGTTTCAATGAGATCACCTCTCATTTTTCCAAACTCCAGCACATATGGATTTATTTACACAACCTCTCATCAAAAGGTTCCTCTAATCCCTGGGACCAATCTAGTGAATCATCACTGTACTTCCTCCAGTGCGAGTATATACTTTCCTGAAAATTTGGATTAAATATTCAAGATGTAGTCTCACCAAAGCCCTTGAACAATTATAGCAAGACTCCTTAATGCCTGTGCTTGAACCCTCTTGTAATAAAAGCTAACCTGCCATTTCCCGTCTTCATTGCTTGCTGCATCTTTATGCTAACTTCCTGTGTTTCACCATTTTGGCCTTCAGGATTTTGGAAAAACATTCTGCTTTTCTAGTTATATAACCAAAATGAATATCCTCTCATTTCCACACAATAATTGCTGCATCTGTCAGCTTCCTGTACACTCACTTCACCTGCCTCTTATATCTTTTTGCAGCCTCTTTGCATCCTCATCTAGCTTTGTATCATCAGAAAACATAGATACATTACTCCCCATTGATTCAACAAAATTATTAATGTAGGTTGAAAATAGCTCGGACCCCAGCACTAACCCTTGCAACACTTCACCATTTACAGTTTGTCAAATTGGAAAACCCTACTTATCCCTAGTCACTGTTTAAAAAATTCTAACTATGTTAATATATTGGCCCTAACTCCATGGGCTCTTAGCTTGTGTATTAATCTTTTGTTTGGTCTCTTATCAAATATATTTTGAAAATCCCAGTACTGCATCTATTTGTTCCCATCATTTACTCAACCAGTTACACCCTCAAAAAATGCTAATATATTTAATCATGGAATCCCAACAGTGTGGAAACAGGCCATTCGGCCCAACAAGTCCACACCGAGCCTCCAAAGAGTAGCCCACCCTGACCCATTCCCCTACCCTATCATGCTACATTTCACCTGACTAATGCACCTAACCTATGCATCCCTGGACACTATGGGCATGTTTGCATGGCCAATTCACCTAACCTGCACATCTTTGGACTTTGGGAGGAATCCGGAGTACCTGGAGGAAACTCACACAGATGCAGGGAGAATGTGCAAGCTCCACACATACAGTTGCCCGAGGCTGGAAGCTAGGCTGAGTCCCTAGCACTGTCAGGCAGCAGTGCTAACCACTGAACCAGCATGCTGCCCAGGGTGGTATGGTGGTTCAATGGTTGGCACTGTAGCCTGACAACACTAGGGACCTGGGCTCGATTCCAGCCTCAGGCGACTGTCTGTGTGGAGTTTGCACATTCTCCCTGCATCTGCGTGAGTTTCCTCCGCGTAATCTGGTTTCCTCACACAGTCCAAAGATGCGCTGCTTAGGTGAATTGGCCATGCAAAATTGCCCATAGTGTAGGTTAGGTGCATTAATCAGGGGAAAATGTAGAGTGAGAATGGTTCTGGGCAGGTTACTCTTTGTAGGGTCGGTGTGAACCTCTTGGGCCAAATGGTCTGTTTCCACACTAGTGATTCTGTGAAATTTGTCAGGCCGAATATTCGTTTTGCAAAACTATATTGATTAATTATCCTACGCGTTCTTAATGATAGACTCCAGTACTTCCTAACAACTGATGTCAGGATAACTGGTCTGTAGTGCCCTTCTTGAATATTTGTGTTATTTTTGCTAACTTCCAACATGTAAGGATTATTCCTGAGTCTAAGAAATTTTTGAAAATTTTTGAAAATCACAGCCAATGTATTTATTACCTCTGCAACTATCTCTTTTCAAACTCTTGGACACTGAAATCAGGTCTTGAGATTTCTCAGATTTTGGTCTCATGTGTTTCTTTAGTACCTTTTCTTTGCAGGTACTAATTACCTTAATTTCCTCACTCCTGCTCCTCCTATGTTACTCTCCCACTCCTCCTAGGTTTTGTTCCCTTGCTGGTACATAATTTGTGTCTTCTACTGTGAATACAGACCAAAAACAGTGTTCATTGTCTCTGTGTCTGCTTCCAAAAGGTCAATGTTTACTCTAACTACTCTCTTCCTTTTTATATGCTTGCAAAATGTCTTAAAACTTGTTTCTCACCTTGCGAGCTAATTTGTTTTCAAATATCCCTTTCAAGTAACTTTTTGTTGGGATCCTGATGGTTTCTAAGACTTACTCAGAGCAATACTGTTCTTTGCAATGTTTTAACCTCCTCTTTTAAGACTATCCATAAACATTTTTGTTATTTTTTTCATGCAGCCATTTTTCTTTCCCAATTGAATGTATTTTTTGTTGAGCACTTTAAATTGATTTTTAAATATTTCCCATCTTTTCACAGAATCATAGAAGTGTTATAGCACAGAAGGACTCCATTGGATTCTGTTGTGCCTGCACTGACTCTTTAAATGAGCATCATTACCAAATGCAAGTCTCCTGCTTTTTCCCCACATCCCTGTACTCTATTTATAGCCAAATACTCATCCAGTGGCCCCTTTAATGCCTCAACTGAGCCTGTCTCCACTACTTTTCCAGGCAGTGCATTCTACATCCTAGTTATTCACAAAAGATTTTTCTCACGTCACCTTTGTTTCTTTTGCACATCACTCTAACTCTATGTCCCTCTGTTCATTTTCCTTTTATCAGTGGGAACGGCTTCTCTACCTTGTACACTTTGCTCATGATTTTGAAAACTTCTATCAAATCTCCTCTTATCCCCTTTCTCTCCAAGGAGAACAGTCCCAACTCATTCTTGGAACTATTCTTATAAATGGTTTCTGCACTCTCTCCATTGTGTTCACATCTTTCCTAAAATGTAGTGCCCCCAACTATATGCAATATTCCAGCTGAGGTCTGACAAGTATCTTTCTATCTATACCTGTGAGCATTGGTCATAGAGAGTGTGAATCTGGGGAATTAATAATGCCAAATAAGGACATAGAGTCATAGAGTGATAGAATTATACAGCACGGGAACAGACCCTTTGGTCCAACCAGTCTATGTTGACCATTGTCCCAAACTAAACTAGCCCCATCTGCCTGCTCCTGGCCCATATCCCTCCAAAGCTTCCCTGATTATGTACTTTTCCAAATGTATTGACAGGTAGTTTGCATCAGTCTTTTGTGGAGGACAGAAATAATCTAAAAATAGCTGCAAATGGAAGATAGAAAAGAACTCAAGAAAATTACAAGCACCAGAGACGTAGAATTGAGCAAATTATTGGAGCAGAGAGAATGAGGTCTGCTGGACAAACTTTCCTCATTCCTGAAGAAGGGCTAATGCCCGAAACGTCGATTCTCCTGTTCCCTAGATGCTGCCTGACCTGCTGCGCTTCTCCAGCAACACATTTCCAAATTATTGGAGCAGTTGACTGGCAAAAGAAGCAGCTTGAAAGGCAGTTGGTGCATTGGCTTTAATTTTCTGAAATTCTCAAGATTTTCAGGAAGTTTTATTAAGTTGGAAAATGTCAAATGTAACCTTCTTTTATTAAGAAGCCAGGAAACAGAAAATGGCAAACCTCTTTTACTGGGAATACATAAGAAGTAACTATGAACAAAGTTATAGCAAAGGAATTAGAAAAGTCTTACAAAATCAAGTCAGCATGGTTTTGTGAAAGGGGAATTACAAAATCAAGTCAGCATGGTGTTGTGAAAGGCGAATCATATTTAACCGATTTCTTGGATTTCTTTGAGGAAGTAATGGGCAGTAATTAAATTTCCAGAAAACATTTAATAATGTGTCATATTAAAGGTTATTATGGAAAATAAAAGCTGGAGGTGTAGGTAGTAATATATTGACATGAACTGAAGGTTGATTTGCTAACAAGATACAGAAAGTGCGTATAAATTGGGGTCTTTTGGGTTGGCATGTTCTAACAAGTAGTGTTCTACAGGGATCAAGGCTACGGCCTCAACATTTAAAGTGGCCAAGAGCCATTCTCACAGATGTCCTCTATTAATCTCTGCCTTTTCTAATCTGCCTGTCACATTGAAATGTTGTATATGCTTGTGAACATTTATTGTGCAACTTTAGTTGCCTTCCAACCATGTCAGCTAGAGGTGATTAGATCTTTACCATTTATCTCTTTTTGTGTCTCTAGTTTATCTATCTTATTGCAGATGCTCCACACATTCAGATAAAGTGACTTCCACTTTGTTTTTGTACTCCTTATCTTTGCATGAGGCCCCTTTTCTGATCCACTATTACTGTTAAACTCTCTGTCCCTGCCAGTGCTACTCAGCTTCTCTCTACCCACATCAATAGATTTTTTTTACTGCCTTGACTTTTATATTTGATTTCTAAATATCCCTTCATTCAAGCTTTCCTCTCTCCTGAGCGCTTAAAGTATTTTTTTTCTCTGATGTAACTATATTTGTTAGTGCACTTTATATTCGGATATTCTGTCCCTGCCAATCACACTCTGATCTCCATTTGCTACTCTGACTATTTTGCTCAATGTTCTCTTTAACCTTTCATATCTCCTTGCACATACACTCTCTGAGCTGATACAATTGGATTTGAAACCCTCTCTTGTTCCAACACTTGTTTCATGATTCACTAGAATGCTGGTCCCAGTCTGACTCAGTTGAAGTCCATCCCAGAGGTTCAGCACCAGTGCAAGTGCAAGTGTTCCATGAAGCAAAACCTATTTCCCCCTTTGAAACTTGCATTCAATCCTCTGATCTTATTTGCTATGTATAAATTCATTGGGGTTCAATCCTTATCATTCTGCTTTGTAACTTATCCCCTAGCTATTTATAATTCCTAAGCAAAACCTCTTTCTTAGTCTCACCTATGTCACTGGTATCCACAAGGATCTTCTCCAGCCAGAAGGAGGTACATTGGCCTTATTCTTTGCATACATGGCAGCCTTGGGAGTTAAGCTTCACTCTAAAGTCCCACGGTTTAGACACTAGCCATAATCACGTTCAACTATTTGCAAATGGCCCTGCAACCTCCTGTTTTGAATCAATATTGTAAACTTCCAAAAGCAGGAGAATTTAGAGAAGACCCTTTATGTTAAAACCCAAAGACAAACTGGTACTAAACTCACCATCCTCCCAGAAATCAAAATGCTGACCATGTGCTTGCACAAATACTCTGATTCCTTATTTCAAACAAAGAGATATTTCATAATATTTACTTCTGACTGTTGAATTGTTAAAACATTTTGAACACTATATTTCAAACACTTAGGACATTTTACACACTGCTTGGATGCAAAGTAACTGCAGTCACTGAATCTGTTTACTCTCAGATTATGCTATTCTATGAACTGGAATCCAATCTGTTTTTTCTCTGTGTGATGACCAGATTGTGTCTGTGCTCTTTGTAGAAGGACTAACTTGTGAATCATTGAATGTTGTGTCTGCCTACTTCTTGGTTGAACCCACAGTTTTAGGACTGGTGTTCTGCTTGTTAATAAGGCCTATACTTTTCTAACAAGATATTGTTTGATGCTGTTAGATCCCAGCTGATGGTAATACTGGACAACTCAAATCCCAGAATGAATTCTGACCTGATAGGTCATAAATTTGCATCTTACAGCTGGTTGCCATGATGGTAAGTCACTGAAGATATATACACATTGCTACAAATATTGATTGAACAACAAAACATGTTTATTACACAAAGAGGAAGAGAACAAACAAAACTGAGTTTAGAAGGATCTTAACATAAAAAGCAAAGTTTCTATGGGGTTTCCAACACTCTCCTGTGACAGACACTTAACCCCAGAGAAATATTGCTCCTATCTCAACTCTTCAATTTCTTTCTTAACTGGCTCTTTGTCAGCTATGTTCTTCAGCTGCCTGGTCTTTTCACTGTCTTATTCTACTCCCATGGAAGTCAAAATGGGATTCTCCTGGTCGGGGAAAATAGTTCTCCTTTCTGAACTGAATTCCTGTTCTTTTGGGCTGAAGTCACAAATTAAACTAATGGCCCTTGGGCCGTCTTCTTTGTCTGTCATAAACTCAGCAACGTAAACATTTCATCCATTATCACCATTCTTGGAACTTATGCATTTAGGCTACTCTTCTAAATTACTTACCTATCTCTTTAAACTAAAACTTCACAGAACTGACCTAAATCTATCTGCCTCTATTCTAAAAATCCAAATTCCAAAAATAAAACTATGTTATGTACACATGCCACAATATACATGAGAAAGCTGACTCAGCTAGATCATTCAACAGTAAACTTCATCTGTGCTATTTGGGAAAGTGCCAGAGATAAGATGCCTTGGCTTTTTCAGAATTGTCAGAATGGGATATGGTTCCTGAGGTTATGAAAGGTGCTATAGAAATAAAAGATTTTCTTTTGGAATGAAATCTTTTTTTTCTGTGAGTGCATGTTTTGAAGTTGGTAGTTATGGCGAGGTGATTTGCTGGAGACTAGTACATTCAAGGCACAGGCTAATGCAATATGTTCTGTTTGATCATGCTTAGTAACAAGGTTTAGGCAATTTGATAGGTCACCCCAATCAGTTCAAGGGCCAGTGAACAGCAGTTCAAAGGTCAGTAAGTTTTAGCCAGTGGGAAACTGGAGCAATCCTGAAGAAGAGGTTCCGGGCAGCAACTGTACTGTGTGCAGTATTCTTCACTGCTTTTGACTTTTTTCTCGTATTTTCTACAGACTCAGAAAGTTTTGCAATATTTTATTTCTGAATTGGGAGGACCGCAGACCCAGTTTCAATTTGAATGCATTCACAGCACTGATCATACCTGACCAGTCTCCGTCCTCTACGAGCAGATCACAGTTTAGCTCATTCAGTTTTGACATTATGTCTGTTGGGAGCCTGAGGTCGAGCAGCCAAGCATTGTCTGACAGCTCACTGCACACTGCAGTCCTTAAATTAAAACCAGCGACAATTTCAGACATCAGATCTAAAAGTCTTTGACTTAGCTATCTCACATCATCATGGAGGATAGTTCACCTTAGGCAGCATTGAGTTCATTGAGTAAGGATTTAAACAAGAGATGCTGAAGGGCTCTAGCTCAAATCTATTTTACAATCTTAACAAAAACTTTCATTACACAGGAGAATTCCGTAACATTACTCACTAATGCTTGTTGGTAGATTTGCTGTGTATGATTGTATGGTGTCACTCCAAATTCCCCTTTTTGTGTGGTGACGTATTTGTAAAATGCCCTTATCTTTTACAATTGTGAAAAGAAAATAATTTTCCTATTCTGCATAACAGTTGTACATTTTCACTTTCTTTTTAGATAGTCCAGGTTCATCATTATCCCAGCCAAAGATGCATAATTTGCTGAGAAAATATCAAGACCGTGCTAGCTACTAGACTACAGCTGAAATATGCCTGGAGTCTGAGATGAGCACTACTCAGTATAAAGTAACAGATGCAAAGATTTGTTGTTTAACCCAAGGTTTAAAAATGGTTGAACTCAAGCATAAATTCTGAACTTGCAACCAATTGTGAGATTTTTAAAATGTATTCACAAGGTGAGGGTGTTGCTGGCGAGGCATTTATTATGTTGCTGGCATTTATCACCCATATTACCCACTTAGTTTTACATATGAATCTGGAAGCTGCAGCCTCTTGACTGTATTTCACCTTTGTGACATTTGTCTACCGCTACTTACCCTGCAGGCCCGCCTCTTGATCCATGCCTCTGGAACATCCACAGTGCTGCTGGCTGCTGGCAAGTGTGTGTAGATGGCTGATCACTGCTGTGGTTGTGATTTGTTTTTGGGGCCTCTGGTCAGCTTCTGTCACTTGGATATTGGATGTGGGGTGTGGCAGCAATCCCCATAATTTATTTTTGTCCCATGTGGATCTTCAAATTCCATGCACAGCTGCAGTTTCTGGAAGTAAAAGTCATGTAGTGGCATGACAGTTGGTGTGCACATGCAACTTAGAGTGAATGTCAGTAATATCTGGAAACCTGAGACTGAGATTGAGTGATCAGCAGGGACTCTGAGACATCAACCAGTTCATCCCAATCTATAGGTTGGAGACGATGGTGTTGGTATGTACCCTGTGTTGCAAAATTGCTCTATTTTAAACTAAAGGTTCCTGGCCCATAGCTGAATCAAAACCAAGTTTGAGGGTCTGGTCTTCAATTGCAATTTTCTGACTGAAAAACAGCTGGACAATAGGCCAATACTCTATATTCAATTTTTAAAAAGCTGGTTGGAGAGCAGGAAGTTGAAATGCCTCTGAAAATTATTCAGGGATGATAATAGCAAGCCAGGCACTCCTTAATAACTGAGGGAAGGCAGACAAAAGGGAAACGGTCATTAACTCAAGCAAGGCAGAACTGGAAACATTTACAAACCAAGGCAATTGTTCATTTCCATGTGTTGACCCAATACAAAAAGCACAAGCATTAACAAGAAAGCTAGATTTAATTTGTATTTGCATATGCAGCTGAAATGGAAGATACTGTTTACCAGACATTTGTTACAATTAATTTTGCTGTTATTCGAGAGGTAGAATGTATTCAGAAACACAACCTTGAATATCATTGTTATCGTGAGTGTTAGGCAGTGTTGAATAATACAAAGCAGGGAAAAGAGCCTTATGTGGGGGAAGTAAAAGCCATCTGCTGGGATTGTGACTCAAGTAGGCAGTATGCTTGAACATCAGGAAGATGCAATGCAGAAAAGATAGAGAGAGACTGCCAAGCCACAGGGTGGTCCAAGGTGCAGAATTAAAAATGCAGTGTATATGCTATGGAAAACCAGAAAATAAAGATTTGTTTCTGTACATTTTCTATCAGTCCAAATTTAACTGCTCAGAACTGTAGAGAAAGCTTTCAGTGGAAGATTATTGCTGGTATTGTATCAGAAATGTACCATTCACTAAAACAAGACAGAGACTAAAATGAGGATCCATTGGTTAAAAGGGGAAGCCAGGGAAATCGCTTCACAATTCTTCACCAACGTTCATATTAGTCTGAAATGAGACACTGGGAATTTTATGCGAATCATTTAGCTATCATTAAGAAGAGTTAAGAAAGCAGAAAGCTGGTCCCGGCCATTCTGAGCAGGTCACAATGTATGGACAGGGCAAGAAAGAAATTCACTCCAACGAACCACAGCTTGTTATCTCATCCTGTTCTGAACATTGCGTGACTGTGGTTTTAAGTCTAACGGCACAACGCCTTTAATGTCATGAATCATTAAAACCAAAATTCTATTTGAAATGTACCCATTGAGGTGGATTCATCAAGAATTACAGACTGTGACACCAAGATCCACTAACTGCTTTTCCACCCATTGCATTGCTCACTGACTCTTCCACCTTGAAAAGTACCATAAGTGTTAGCTAAACCTGTGATTCTCAAATTTCAGTTTTCAGGGATGTTCAAAGGGTATGTGATATGTCAATGTGTTGGAGTCACAGCTGATGATATGTCAGAACCCAGAGTCAACTGTGGCTTGGTAGACCATGAATTTTACTTTTGCAATTTGTTTACCATGGTGGTCAGTCACTGAATATATTGACAAGAGACTGCCAGTGTACTTTTAACAAAAGTGAAAAACATCACACAAACAGTTTCATATAATGTGACAACTAATTGGAATGGTTTTATTGCAAAGATCAGAAATAAAGATTCAATCTTCATCATCAACCTTATAGATAATCAAACCTTCATGAAGGGCCACCCTGATTCCACCTTAAAGTTTTTTGTTCAGTTGGTCGAGCTGTATTTTGCTTCTTTCTGGCACAGATGTATTCTGTGCTATTTCCTTTATTTAGATCACATTGTGAGACTCTAACATTGCTCACTTACCCCTTAACATGTATTCCTTAAACATATATATCCAACAGCCTTATAGGATGTCTTCCGCTCTATTATCTTAGCACCTTCTGTCTTTGGAGCTTTTCTTTCCCTAACTTCTAAGCTGCTCAGATCTTCTGTTTAGCCCAAATTGTTTTGGAGACTGATAAACTAATGCCAGCTTTGCTATCATAGAGCTGCACTCTCTGGCAGAAACGTGTACAATGCCTGACCTAATGGATGACTTTCTTTTTTCTAAAAGGAAAATTGTTTCTGTCACTGTCTTCCTGTGTTACCCAATTTTGTTCCTTCTTCCAGTTTTTGGCTGATAACAGATTCAACTATTCACCTTAAGTGTTT
Source organism: Chiloscyllium plagiosum (assembly GCF_004010195.1). NCBI lineage: Eukaryota > Metazoa > Chordata > Chondrichthyes > Orectolobiformes > Hemiscylliidae > Chiloscyllium > Chiloscyllium plagiosum. The sequence continues at coordinate 44,543,112 of NC_057735.1, read as the reverse complement.
GTTTTTCATCGCTTTGTGTCAATGTTTGTGCACAATTTTCCAGCCAACGCTTCCCTACTCAGACCAAAAATGAAGCAAAGCTATGTCTCCCCTTTTTAATAAACACAATACAAATCAAATTTAAAATTATACATGATTCTGTCCCCTTTTTGATTTATTTCATTTGCTTGAGCCATACAGCTGACCATGTTAGCACTGAGCACTGCAATGTCAGATACATGGGTCTGCTGCATTTGCACAGTGGATCCCCAAAAAATAATCACTGGGCTGTGGGGCTGAGGTAGCCTGGACATGGGCACATAACTGATCAGTGTGGCCTCAAATCATTAGAACAACCACAAGAGAGAAATCAGGGAGCCCTGTTGTGAAATTCTTGCTATGTCTCAGGTTGTCAATGATGTAATGGAAATTACAAATGTGTCATAACAAATGTTCCATATTTGAGGAAGTGGTTGGGTAAGAAGATGTGGTGCTTGTGTTTGCAATAAGAGGCTGGTCAAGATATCAATGCTATTGGTATATTTGGTGCTGAAAATGCAGGCTACAATGGTAGTAAAGGACTGAATGTATCATCCCAGCTCGTTGGCCTAGCCAATGATTGATGTTAATTTCATAGATATAACCTGATGGCCAAAATATTTAATGTGGCATGCAGCATGTTCCACATTAGCATTGCAACACTACCACATGGTTGAATACTGGAAAAGTAACACCTAAAGCCCTTGCCCAAAAGGAAAGTACCCCAATGGCTGCTTCAGAGTCATCTTCCAGAAATTGGAAGTTTCTGATACGTGACTATATACTAAGTTTATGTCTCGCCTTATGGAGAGTTTTGAAAGGAATTGTACAGTGATGCAGTAAGGGGCTGTGATGTACAGGAACAATCCTCCTGATTCCCAAAGGCTATTATATCAGGTTCTCATTCAAGCTCTCCCTCCCAGTGACATCCAATCTCCACCTGCAACAAGATACTTTATTCTGAACTCTAAAACCAATCCAGTTTTGAGGCTATAGGTTGTCAGCAATTGCTTTATCAGAATGGGAGGTTCAAGATGTTAATTCTTTCAATTGAAATTACAAGCGAATGAAGTTGAATGATATTTCAGCACACATCTCAAGGCATTTATTGATTCAAGAACCAGGAGTTATATATACCTGCCATGTCAGATATGCCTGTAAAGTTATATATACCTGCCATGTTATATATACCTGTCATGTTATATATACCTGTTATGATTCACACTGTGAATAGATCCGTTCCATGTAAAGACTAATTCTGCTTTTTTTATTCACTGGCTGGCGTACAGCAGAATAACACAAAGCTTCTCTAAAATCCGCATTTATATTAGTTTTTCTCAAATATATACTTTGGGTGAGAGCCTCCACTCCACCTTTACCAAATTGCTGTTTAGACCAAACGTAAATCCTGTTTCCCTGAACTCATCCAGCTTCGATGGAAAAGAAAATTGGATGGAATATAAAGTGATGTGCTGTTGCCTTCTTTACACTATCACCTAAAGCCGAATCTACAAAGTGATATCGAGGCTAAATAGTTATGTAAATACAGAACATTGTCGCATTGTCTGGGGTAGGTGTAAAATTCTTTAAATGACACCTAATCCAACCACTGGACTGCCAAACTACACTTCCCAGAGATTTTTTTTATTGTAAGTGTGCTCAGAGAAGGACATGGATCAGGATCATTAGGGACTAGCAGGGACTGAAAGACTATCCCAGAGCAAATCCTTCCACACACAGCATGTCAGGTGGCTTGATGTCACAGCTGGTCATATCATCAGCTATCCTGTTGGTTGTTGCTCCCTTATACTCCACTCCCCTCAAGTATTCATTCTGTCCCTGAGCATTTAACCTTTCCAATCATGTTTACAATTTTCCATCAGTAACCCTGCTTTTCCCATCAAGTCTCTCATGGTAAGGCTTCAATACTGTCTGTGTTCTTGGTCGTCCTGAATGACCGATGGAATGGCTACTGGGTTTGCGCTTCTTTCTCAGCACCAAAGATGAACAGTGGCCATTCCTTTTCCCTTGATACATGATTGTCTTGTGAATAGCACCCCCATCCCATCCTATGGAGGAATGAAAAAAGTAACGTTTATATTGTATCTTTCAAACAGTGCAATGTAAGCTATGATTTATATATCTATTTTAAATTCACTGTTTGTAAGTTTGGCTTTTGAATTTTGCGCGAGTAATCTTTCTTTTAATTCGCTCATGGAGCATGGGCATTGCTGACTGGCCAGCGTTAATTGTCCCATCCCAATTTGAAAAGTTAGTGGTGAGCTGTTTATGAACTGTGTGACTTCTGTGTGTCTGGAGTTAATAATTAACTTTTTAAAGTGTTTCTGTAGCCATGGTCATTTCTTTTAAAACTGAGAGGCCTAGCTTTAGATCGAATCAGATTTTGTGCACCACCAATTAATTTTTTGTTTATCTTTAATTATTTTGCAAATCAGAAAGGTAAAGAGCAGGATCTCAAGGTTTGTTAAAACCTTCCAGAACTTTATTTTTCATATTCAGAGAAACACTCAGCTTAGAGAGGGAGACACTTGGTTTCACTTTCACATTGAATGGGCAGATCTGTGCAGTCCTTGGAATAGGATGGCTATTTAGAGAATTGCTCCTGAGAAGGGAATGGTATGATGAACTGGGTCAATGGTGATTTCATTGAATCACACAGTATGGAAGCAAGCTATTCAGCCTGTTGAGTCCACACCGACCCTCCGAACAGCATCCTATCCAGGCCCATCCCATCCCATCCCTGAACCTGGGTCCTTGACACTGTGAGGCAGCAGTGCTAACCACTGAGCCACTGTACCACCACGGTGTGCCACAAAATGTTCAGGAAGCAGTGTCGCTTCACGTCAGCATTAAATCTGCGCCTGTGCTTCCAATCTTCTTCGGAGACTCATTGTCTATTATTGAAAGCAGTACCTGCTGACACCAGGCATCTACATTGGCTGTGTACGCACACGCCACCAGAGCTCTGTATGCATAGGGTCCCAATACCATGCATGCACAGCAATACAGCACTGGACATTGTTATGACACGGCAGTGAACTCCTCTGTTAATTAAACCCCACACCGAGAAAATCATACCTCATCTCATCTGTTAACATATGAGTGACAGAGAACTCCCAAATTCTACTATTTAAAGAAAATAATATCAATTTATTTTTTTAAATCTAAAAGTGAATATTAAACAACTATTCACAACTCTAAGCCCCCTTTTCTCTTAACTACTTATTATCTGCCTCCAACTGTATAACAATATACTGTTCCAATAAAATACTTATTAAAATTACTTCAACTTATTTTCAAAACCATACAGAGCTGCCGTCTTTGGTATCTTTCTTCTTCCAGCTGAAGATCTCCCTGGGTTGTCTTCTTTCTTTTTACTCTGAAGATGTTTCATATGAAAAGGTAGCTTTGATAGGGCGTGTTACAATGTCTTGGGCCTCTCTCTCGATGGCTGTTATTCTGTCTGATTTTCAAAATGCCTGCCTTTTTTATATCTCCAACGTCAGATCATCTCATTGGTTCAATGTTGGCAAAACAATAAATTCAAACGCAATTGGGTTTTCGTATCTTGGGGCATAATTTAAACTTATTGGTTAAATTTGAATTATTGTCAAAACAGCAACCAACTCAGGTATCTATTTCACAGCCAAATGTTATATATTTTCAATTTTCCAGTATATTCTGAGACTGCTCTTGTAAGCTCTCAGTGCAGAACAATATTCACTCTCTCTTAAATGTACAGTACATGCCTTCAACTTCATAACAACATACGCAGGAAAAGGGAAACCTGCTCTGTCATACATAGGGCCAAATATTCATTATGAGCATGCACAATAATCATGCATCATATTTCTGGTATGAGATGAAACTATGTGCAGTGAAGAGATATGTAACTGAAATGGCCATAACTGCCCACCTGGATACATTTTCATGTTAGCACAGATTTTACAGCACCGTTGGTACTTTCTTCATTATGCCACTGATTTAAGTCTTAATTTCTCAGAGAAAATGGACATGTTTCTTGTCAAAAGACAGGCGCTTCCTCTGCTAATGTCAATGAAGCATCTGAACCCAAAGGGAACAAAGAGCAAGAACTGTTCAGAGAAAGGATTTGGCCTTTGGATTTTCATGCCCTTTACCTGAGTGTTTCATTTGCAGAGAGCAAACACGGCGATGGTACCAGTCAGTAAGTTAAGATACAAGCAAGCCATCCATCACAGGCAAGCCATCCATCTCTTGTGAACAAACATATTCAATACTTCAAAGGTTTGCAAGAAGCAAAACATGAAGGAGTCCCAGTGTCTGATGAAGCCTGTGCAGGGACCAAATAGAGTTCACAAGGCTAGTTACCTAGTGGCTGAATTTGTAGCAAAATCAGAGAAGCTCCATTCCATTACTGAAACCTTAATATGCCTGCATGTAAAATAATCATAAAGGTGCTGTTAGGAACTGACAAAATATATCTTTGTGATAACACAGTTAAATGGTAAATGTTAATGGAGCAAGGTTTGTGGATGACACTCATATCAATCCCTCTGCAAACCATAAGGCTCTGTGCACACCTGCACACCCAGGTTTTCCACTGAACAGGTAAAATGCAATTTACTTCACTTTGTAGTTTGCTCTGGTCCATTGTTCACGAATTGTTAGATATCATTAAGTGTCTGTCCTCACAGTTAAAGATGGTGAATTTGCAAATGGATTTGAAACATTAATGCTTTTGATCTTCTTTCATTTGTTGTATGCACTATGTTGCAAACATCTCTAGTAAAACTTAATCACAGTAAATAAAAGTAAATGTGATGGTTAAGAGTTATCAATTTACCTGAAAAATGGATGTACTGCAGAAGTTATTAAAGTTTCTCTCGATATTGAAAAGTTTGGGAACCACAGAATTAGGTTATCTTAGAATGAAATACTACTGTTAGTCCCAGAGCGAAAATGTTGGGTTAACGCCCTGAAGGGTTTACTTCAAGCTAAGTGCATTTAGGTTTAGATGTATCATAGCTCCAAGAAGAACCTATCTGCAGTTCCAGTCTATACGTTCAAGACAAAAGTGACTTAAACCTACCAAGGTATTAGATACCCAGACTCTGGTGTGACTATTGTCTGAGTAGTGTTTTGGGTACTGTGTTGGAGTGTGTTTGTATACTATACAAGAGCTGTTTATTTTTCTTTTCAATTTATTAAAAAAGAGTGTTGTGGTTTTTGGGTGGCATGGTGATGTAATGATCAGTACTGCTGCCTCACAGCACCAGGGACCAGGGTTCAATTGCAACCTTAGATGACTCTCTATGTAGAGTTTGCACATTCTCCCTATGTCTGCGTGGGTTTCCCCTAGGTGCTCCGGTTTCATCCCACTGTCCAAAGATGTACTAAATTGCCCATAGCATCCAGAGATGTGCAGGCTAGGTGAGTTAGCCATGGGAAATACAGGGTTACAGAGGTAGAGTAGCAGGGGTTCTGGGTGGCATATATTTCATGCACTCCTGTGACTTTGATCATCTTTAAACTGTGCACCACAAAATAGCCTAATCCTGCTTATCCATTGCACTTCCCAATACTTACTGCAATGCAATAGAGGGTTAAATCATTCAGATTGTTTACAGATCACCAAGAGATAGTGAATTGATGACAATCAGTGATAATATACAGAGATGAAGCAGCTAGTCTTGTGGACAGCAAGCAATGTATATTGTGTAGTCTGCTTCCAAATATAGTGTTACTGTCTATGTTACTGGGGCAGCGCAAAGCAGACTTTAGAACATTATAAAAATCACACAACATCAGGTTATAGTCCAACAGGTTTATTTGGAAGCACTAGCTTTCAGAGTGCTGCTCCTTCATCAGGTGGTTTTGGAGTATAAGATCGTAAGACTATTTAGAACATTGAAAACACAAAATGGGAAACAGGAGACAGGGAACGTAAGGCAAAACAGGAACAGGAGATGAAAAGATCATAGAATGAGCACAGGAACCAGAGAAAACACAAAATAAGGTGCAGGAGCCAGAGCAAACATTAAACAGCGTGCAGAATACTACTAGAAAACAAACCAGGGTGCAAGAGATTAGAACAATAAAATAGTAAGGTTTTGTTTAAGGACAGAATGTTATTGTTTGGCCTTCAAACTTTTCAGATTGTGCAATATGAACTCATGATCTTTGACAGATCAGCTTCAGCGACAAACGTTTTGCTAAACGTCTAATTTATTTGAATGACCTCGTTGTACCTATTTGAGCTCATTTAAAAACCTTGATGTGGTTCTTGAACAATTGTAGCTGGTAAAGATTTAGATTATTCTCTCCTTCAAAGTTCCTATCATTTTAGCAATCAAAATACCATCTGAGCAGGAAACAAGCATGTGTGCTTCAACAGAATTGTGCTGTGCATGAGTTCAAGTGAAAACTGTTTAATTACTCCAGTCTGCAGAACAGTATGTTCACGTCTGCACTCTTCTGTGGTTAGTAATGGCTGCTTTGTATGGCAATGAATCACCATTGTTGTGTGTCCAATTTCTGTATCAGCTGAGGTTACCACAAAGGCTCAGTCTTGCCTGAGATGTGATGATCCACAGGTTAAGCTCACTGCTAGTCTCTAAAGAAACAATGGACTATAGTGATATTCATTTTCAATACATGCATACCAAAGAAGGGTTATCTCCAACCCCAATAGATCAAATCAAAGCCATGCAATCTTGCCATAGCCACTCATGAATAAGTGCTGACAATTAATCAAGATGAAATCTTCAAGTGATATTGGTGATTCAGGTTCTGGGATTTACATATGAAAGAACTGAAGCCAACATGGTCATTGTAAAAGATAAGAGACTTAACAAACAATCATTTCAGTGGCATCACACTGTAATCTTTTGCTATAAACTCTGTATCATATGATCTTATACTCCACAACCACTTGATGAAGGAGCAGTGCTCCGAAAGCGAGTGCTTCCAAATAAACTTCTTGGACTATAAACTTCTGTTGTATGATTTTTAACTTTGTACACCCCAGTCCAAAACCAGCACCACCAAACCAGGTGGATATTGAGTTGTGTTAAATTCTTTTGCCTCTAGCTGAATGCTTCTAGTCTGACCTTGACCTGGAACTTTGAGAACAATTTTGTTATTTTTTTCAGTTTGTATCTTGTCTTTATCTTAGATGGAATTGGTTCTGTAAACACCATGCTGATAATGAAAAGATTCCTTTTCAGGTTTCATGCAGTTCTTAAATGATAGGCTTGTAGTCCTGTTTTGCATAATGTATTTTCAATGCCCAACATGGCTTACTAACCCATAACCAATAGTTACTTCAGTACATGTAGTCTTTGAATTTTTTTCTGATTGAATTATTGCTATTTTGTACAATGTGCAAAATATGCAGTTAATGCTAGAGGTAGGAATTTGTCTATACCAGCCTGGGTACTTTTTGGACTCAGTGCTGTCTTTTTAAGTATTTTATAACATTTATTTTAAAGTAAAAGATACATCACCCCAAATTTTGTGTCAAAGAAGAGCAGCTCAAGCTAACCAAACATTTCTTAGAGGTTTTGAATAACAGCTTATTGATGCTCAGGAGCCTTTCCAGTAAGGCAGGTATACTGTGGAGTGTGTGAACCGGAGCAAAAAAACATTCTTAATTCAATCTTTCAGGAATCTTTATTGAGAAATGCAAAATCTAAACAAGGAACCATAAACATAAATACTTAATTCAACTTAATTAAATTCAAATCATGTCCATAAATAAAAATAAAATGAGGGAAAGAAAGATGGGATTAAGGGAGAGAAATGAAAGTGCCCTGAAAGAAAAACACATAAACATGAATTTAACATTTTCAAATCATAGCAATTAATTTCTCAACGTTTGGAAGTCCACACTTAGAAATGTAAATTTTCAACACTGGAGAGGTTATTTTGAATCTTACTGCATTGTTAAAAATTTATTTACACTTCGATGCAGGCTTAAATCTTTTGAGGATAAATAGTGCAACTTTAAATCTCCCATTGCATCGATGACAAATCTACTGGGCAGGTACCACGGTGGTGAAACATATAGATAAGTAGGGTAACTCAGGATACAACTTTCAGATTTCTGTTTTTAACTGCTCAAGTGGGGACACAGGAAATTGCTAGCCCACTTGCCTCATAATAATGGTGGGCAGTGATACTTTCCACAAAACCAGCTACAATGAATTTATGGTCAGGAATCCATGGCCTGAAAGGGTGTTAGGAAACTTGCATCATTACTTGAAAAGAAATAAATAAATGCAGGGTTCTAGGGATGGAAGTGGGAATGGGATAAGCGTGATGGATAGAGTATCATTAAGGATTAACTAGATTCTGGTGGGGAGCATTAATTGGATGGTTATTTGAGCAAAAGTAAAGAGACATTTACCAACACAAGCGTGGACAGAGTCAGGAGGGCTATACCCGACTCACAGTGTAAACAGTCTATTCAGAATAAAGACTGGCCAGATTCTTCTTCACCAATTGGCTATTAGGAGTACAGCAGTCTGCAAGGTATGTTTCTAGCTTAAGCACTCAAGGCTAGGTGTCAGTCACATTGAGGAACAAATTTTGATCACCATCAGTTCTCATGTTACCGTAGTGAATGAGAGTGGGCAGATTGTGTGTGTGAAAACTGTTGTGTTTATGTCAGCACTGAGCTATTCAAGACAGAACATAGGGAACAGGATGTTAAAAATTGTTGATAAACAAAGCATCCTTCCAGAAATATTTAACAAAAAGGGTGTTCATTTTCTTTGTTCAAGATGTTGTTTTTGTGTGGTGTAATAGTGCCAGAGGTCCTGGCATGGTTTTAATAGATAGAAGTATAACAATACTGCAAGCATGTGAACTTGGTCGTCATAGTGACTGTGTGCCTCAACATATTATCTTTCCTTTTAATTTCAGCTCCTGTTGACTCTTGGGCTATTGCTTATTCTTCAGTCTCTCAGCTACATCTTAATAGCTGTTATTTGAAACATTAGGCCAGTCTCTTATGGATTCTGTAACCAAAGCACTTCAGCTTTTTCCCCTTGTGAACAGAGACAAAAGATAGTAGTGGAGTCAACAATAAACTGAGACTAAGAATATGCTGCATTGAAATCAGAATGGACCTTGAGAGAGAGTAGAATGGCATCAAAATGATAATGTGGTGGAAATCAAAGACATAACTGAATTTGGAATGGACATCTAACTGAGAACAGGAGATATCAACCTGAGAAATGATGGGCTTTAAACTGAGAGAATCTAGAAGGCAAACTGAGAACTGAACACAATCAAATTGCTGTGTATACGACAGCAATAAAATTGGTGTAAATTGAGAATGGAGTGGAAGCCAAATAGAATTGGACAAAGATCAACTAAGAATGCAATGGCATCAAACATGAGAATAGGAGTGGACAAGGGTCACTGTACTCGAAACTTTAATTCTGTCTCTCTCTATAATTGCTGCTGTCCCTATGAGTTTTTCCCAACAATTTCTGGTTTTGTTTCAGATCTGCAGCAACTGCAATTTTTAATTTTGTTTTTATTATTTGAGAATAGGACTGACTGTTTAATGTTATCAAGTCAGACCTAATTGGTATACAAACAACATTTTCACTCTTGTTTGTGAAAACTGCTTATTATTGTCATGGTCATTCTGAAATGCAAAAATTAAATCCTATATTATTTTCTCTTGTCTTTCTAAACTTCTCTTCCCATCTCCTCCATCTTCTCCTGAGATATTTCCAGAAACAATGTAATGTAGATCATTCCTTAATGGCAAGATCTGGTGTAAATCACTTTTTAATGGCAGGGTGTGGTCAGAATTTCAACTGCAATGTCACTTAACAAAACAAGACAACATATGAATACTTTATAAATAGCTGCAATTTATATTGATGTCTATGAACTGAAACTTAAAACGACAATAAAAACTGCATAAAAATAAATATTCTGGGTATTATTAGCATTGGTAACAAAGCATCAAGTATACACATTTGGCCAGCTAAAGTGATCCAGACGCCTTTTGATGGAGAGTGCAAACACCCACGCATCTTCCATATTTGTTTTTCTGAGTCGTCCGTGTCATTATTTTGAAACATTGTTGGCAGACCAGACATGTCAGGAGGTAAATCTTACCTTGTGGGCCCATTTGTCTCACGTATACAGCACTCAGACGATCACTTAATCAGTCTGCCTAGAAAGTTCGCATGTGTTGGAATCCCACTCTCATCACCAAATGTTAAGTTCCCTTCTGAGACTCTTACACATTTGATGCAACTGCAATACACCGACTTCTGTGAACAGCCAACATTTATTAAGCAAGTACAAGTTTTGGAGGAACCTTTAACACTCTTTGTAATGCAATATCTCTCTGAACAAACGGATAAGTTTTTCCTTTATACAGGATTTTACATCACAGTCAGTAATGTCCACAAGACAACCCCAGCCACTCCCCCATAGTCACATGCCACTCAAGACATAATGAAGTGATTTGATTATTTCCAGAAACAACACGATGTAGATTATCCCTTAATGGCAAGATTAAGGAATGAGCTTTTTTTAAATGGCAGAGTGTGATCAGAATTTCAACTGCAATTTTCTTATTGATTCTGAATAGCAGGAGATAACAATGTAAATTGATTTTGAATAGCAGGAGATGGCAATGTAAACTTTTACATTCCACCTGCAAGACAGAGAAACATATCACTCCAACCCCAGGACATCCAAGTTCTTACAGGTCAGCAGAACAAATTAATCCTTTAACATCTCAACTTCATCAAAGAGCTCTAACAAATTTGTGAGGCATGGTCTCCCACTCACAAAGCCATGCTGTCTACTCCCAATCAAACCCTGTCTTTCCAAATGCATGTACATCTCATCTCTCAGAATATCCTGAAGTAACTTACTCACCATAGACATAAAGCTTACTGGTCTATAGTTCCCAGGCTTTTCTTTGCTGCCCTTCTTGAATAGGGGCATATTATTTGCTACCTTCCACACTTCCGGGACCTCACCCATGGCTAATGATGATGCAAAGATATCAGCCAGGACCCCTGCAATTTCTTCTTCGGTAAACATTTCTTCTTCAGTAGTCCCCATGTTCTATTTTGTTCCTAGTCCCCAAGCTATTTTCATTTTTTTGTTTAATGTCCTGATATGGTCTTACACACAACCAAATGTTTTCTTTCCCATCACCAAATCACCGTGAATTTTTTTAACCTACTAACCACGACCAATAAATCACCCGTGTTCTCCAATTGACTAATTTACATGTGAAACCCATTGATGGCATTGCAAACCATCAAAGATGAGGGAGAGATGGGGAAGTGGGGAGCAGGTTATATCAAACTGGAACTAAAAAGGGAGATAAAGCATTCCAAAGTCATCGAGAAGGCTGGTAGACACTGCGTGCTCCCTTTCCAAGGATACCCAAGCACCAACATAGCCACAGCTAGTCCCCATGTTAGTTAGTATTGTTCATCTCTCTCTCTCTCTCCACTTCATATTTACCACCATCTCCAGTCACCTCATGTATTTAAAACAACTTTTCCATCTCCAAATTCTGTTTCCTCTCCAAAGTCATTGGACAAGTTGTCACCTGTCTTTACTCATCTTTCATAGGCCTGATACTCTACATCCTTCAGTGTTGCAAGAGATAGCTATGGAGGTAAAATATACATTGGCAATCATCTTCCAAAGTTCCATGGGTTCTGGAATTATTCCTGTAGATTGGAGGGGTGGAAGAGAAGAAAGATAGAGCTAAAGATCAATTAGCGTGACATTAACTGTAGGGGAAATGCTGGTTTCTATCATAAAGGATCTGACAGGGATACTAAGACAATAGTGATTTTGATTGGTAAAAGCATAAATTGGTGAATAGGAAATAATGTTTGATGAACCTTTCGGAGTATTTTTGAGGATGTTACTGGCAAAATTGATAAGGGGTACTCAATAGACACAGTATAATAAAATAAAATGAAGAACTGTGGATGCTGAGTATCTGAAAGGATAACAGAAAGTGCTGGGCAAAATCAGCAGGTCTGTGGAGAGAGAGAAATGGTTAACATTTTGAGTCAAGTGACCCTTCATCAGTTTCTGGGCTCAAAACGCTAACTCTAGTGGACACAGTATTCTTGGATTTTCAGAAAGCTTTGGATAAAGTCCCCAAAGAAGAGAGTTGGCAAATTAAAATGCATAGGCCAGGAACCAATATATAGCATGGTTAACGAATATTGAGCAAACAGTGAACAGACTGTAGAAATAAACAAGTAATTCTCATACGAGCAGCCTGTAACTAATGGGATAATGCAAGTGTTCCCACTAGCCAAGCAATATACATGTCAATGATTTTGACATGAAGACTAAATGTGATATTTACATACAACCATATGAACAAACAAACTAAGAGCAGGAGTAGGCCATTTGGCCCTTCAAGGTCTGCTCTGTTATTCAATAAGATCATGGCTGATCCAACTGTCCAGGAGGGGCAGAATCAAAATGTTTTAGCAGTCACAATGGGTATTGTTTAGCTCAGAGAGAAGGTAAACATTTTTATGGCCATAAATGTGACTCCAGGAATAACATGTTGCGTCAATGGTGCCAGCTGTATGGTTGTAGAACATTTCAAGTCAAAAGATGTGGTGCTGGAAAAGCACAGCAGGTCAGGCAGCATTCAAGGAGCAGGGGAATTGACGTTTTGGGCATAAGCCCTTCATCAGGAATGTGGGGAACAAATGCAGAACATTTGTCTTGGGAGCATGAACAGCCAGATGTTGCAGTTCACATCCATACCAACCACTTAGGTTGGATGGTGGATGAAGTCCTGAAAGCAGACATCGGGGAGATTAACAAAAAGACCTCCAAATCTCAGTATTTCTTCCTGTCTCACAGTCTAATAAACATGGAAACTGGGCCAACTGAACATGTGACTAAAACTGGAGTAGGAGCAAGGGCATTGGATTTCTGAAATACTGGTACAGCCTCTGGGGAGGCTGGGACCTTTACAATATGGATGGGTTGCATCATGACAGGACAGAAATAGCACTCTCACAGGAATATTCGTTAGTACAGATGGGCAATGTTTATACTAGTTTGGCAAGGGGGATGAGAACCCAAGGGACAGCTTAGATTTAGGTAAGATGAAGTACAGCAAGAAAAAAAAGACAGCAACAGCAATGGCAAGCAGCAAATAGGCTTAAATGGAGGAACATTTTTAAGAGGCTGAATTACAGGCACTCTTTCTAATGAGCATAGCATTTACAAAACGATTAATGATTTGGATACAGCAAACTGGTGTGAATTAATTGCCATTAGAGATTCATGGGTACAGGGTGACTAAGCTTGGGAACTGAATACCCAAGGGTAGTTTGCATTTGGAAAGATAGACAGAAAGATCAAAGAGCAAAAATATTTGTACGCTAGTATGAGATTTCCAATTGGAGAATGAAGATGTGAAATCAATTTAGTTAGAGCTAGGAGTCAGCAAGGTAAGAGTTGTTAAGATTTGGTTACAGAGCGTCAAATTGTCTTATTAATGTGACACATGCAATAAAGTGGGAAATTAGAGGTATATGTAAAATAAGTAATAATGTATCACAATGTAAGTAATACTGTAATAATGGGTGACTGTCTAGTCCTGATGCAGATAGACCGTATTAAGCAAGTCAGCATAACTACAGTACTACTGAATTTCTGAAGTGTGTATAAAATGGGATTCAAAACAATATGTTGGTGAATCAATTAGGGAGCAGGCTATTTTGGATTTGGTGTTGTATAATAAGAAATATGCCAATGGAGCCACAATCAATTGTGGCTCCATGGGCATATTTAATTCCAGACTTCCATCGAATTCAAATTCCACCATCTAATGGAGTGGGATTTGAACTGCTGTAAATGAGCTTATGGAAAATATTAAACATAATATGTTAGAATTTTACATGAAATTTAAATGCAACATATTTACTTCTAAAATTAGGGTCTTAAATCTGAGCAAAGGAAACGAAGGGTACATTTCTAATTCAACCCTGTACCCAATGTTCTGGGTTTCAGGGTTCAAATCCCACTCCATTAGATGGTGGAATTTGAATTTGATGGAAGTCTGGAATTAAATATGCCCATGGAACCACAATTGATTGTTGGAAAAAATCCATCACTAATGTCCCTGAGGGAAGGAAGCTGCCATTTTTACTTGGTTTGGCCAATACGTGACTGCAGACCCAATGGCGACGTAATTGACTCCTGACTGACCTCTGGGCAATTAGGGTGGGCAATAAATGTTGACCCAGCCAGTGATGCCCTCATCCTGAGAATGAATAAAATAAAAAGGGCATGTTGGCTGGAGCACAAATACACCACAAAAATTTGACGGTAGACAGGCAATGCCCTGTATTTAAAGAAATATTACAAGGCCTACAGCAGAGGTACAATCATAGAGATATACACAGCACGCAAACAAAGCATTCAGTCCAACTTGTCCATGCCATCCAGTTATTCTATATGAATCTAGTCCCATTTTTCAGCATTTGGCCGACATCCCTTTAAACTCTTCCTATTCATATACCCATCCAGATGCCTTTTAAATTTCTAATCTTACCAGCCTCCATCATCCTCTGGCAGCTCATCCCCTACGCGCACCATCCTCTGCATGAACAAATTGTCCCTTAGCTCCCTCTTATATATTTCTTCTCTCACCCTAAACCTATGCCCCTCTAGTTCTGGACTCCCTCACCCCAGGGAAAAGACCTTCTTGATGAAGGGCCTTTGCCCGAAACGTCAATTTTCCTGCTCCTTCGATGCTGTCTGAACTGCTGTGGTTTTCCAGTACTATTCTAATCTTGATTCTAATCTCCAGCATCTGCAGTATCCACTTCTGCCCAGGGAAAAGACCTTGTCTCGTTACCCTATCCATGCTCCTCATGATTTTATTAACCTCTAGAAGGTCACTCCTCAGCCTCCAATGCTCCAGGGAAAATAGGCCCGGCTTATTCAACCTCTCCCTATAGCTCAAACCGTCCAACACTGGCAACATCCTTGTAAATCTTTTCTGAACCGTTTCAAGATTCATAACATCCTTCCTGCAGGAGGGAGACCAGAATTGCACGCAATACTCCAAAGGTGGCCAATCCAACCCTCTAAAGCAAAAACACCCAAAGGGAAAGATGAAGCAACAAAGAGTGATAAAAATAAGGTGAAGATTGCAGTAGATGAAAGAAAGTCATTTGTAAAAATCCTTGAAATAGTGGTAAGCCCGAAGGATGAGGAGCAACTTGCTTTCCTTCCCTCCGATCAAAATTTATTATTTAATATTTTTATTTTAAGCAACATGCAAACACATGAGGATTTTTTTGTGCGTTAAAGGAAGAGCCAATTCAATATCTGCTGAATCCAAGAAAAGTAATAAGGACATAATACTAAGCATTTGGCCGACCTGCAGTCACTTGACCCCCCCCCACACACACACATACACACACACATAAACACTCATACACACACACACACGCACACATACACATATACATACACACATGGACACACCCTCTCACACACACACACACACACTCATAAACATCCATACACACATACACAGCCACACACACACACAGACTCGACACACACACAGACTCGACACACACATGCACATCCACTCACATGCACAAACTTTAAAGGTGACAGTACTCTTAAACAAAGTAAATAAAACAACATGCAGTTGGGAGTTCTTTTGATTAAAGTCTTTTGAATCATATAGTTTAAACCTTTTTTTAAAAAATCCATATCTTCGAAAATAATGATGCACTTCATTTTGAAAGACTTTAATACAAGGGGATTGGACTACAAGTATAAAGGAGGTCTTGCTACAATTATACAAGGCTTTGGAAGACATGGGCAGGATATTGCGTCATACCACCAGATGAGCTTTTGTTGTCAAGGTCATGTTAAATAGGGCAGATGCCCACTTCATGTCCTTCCAACCTGCACCTGAATTCACCCTGACAGCATGGAGAGTGAGTGGGTATTGATACTTTCAGCCTGTCCATCATATGTGACAAAATAATTATGGTCAATTGACATATTAAAAACTCAATTGTCACGATATTGCACTGGGAGTGGCACGGTGGCTCAGTGATTAGCACTGCTGCCTCGCAGCACCAGAGACCCAGGTTCGATTCTTGCCTTGGGCCACTGTCTCTGTGGAATTTGCACATTCTCCCCGTGTCTGCGTGGGTTTCCTCTGGATGCTCCGGTTTCCTCCCACAATCCAAAGATGTGCAGATCAGACAAATTGGCCATGCTAAATTGTCCATAATGTTAGGTGTGTTAGTCGGAGGTAAATATAGGATAGGGGAATCTTCGGAGGGTTGGTGTGGACTTATTGGGCCGAAGGGCCTGATTCCATACTGTAGGGAATCTAATCTAATCTAAATGTTACCCTGCTCAATCCTAGGGGCTGATGTAGGAGTGATGCCCCTAACTCCGAACCAAGCGGTCTGGATTCAGGTCCCATCTACTTCAGAGGGATGTGACAACATCTCTGAACAGGCTGATCAGGAAATATAGCCTGGTCACTCCTGAGCAGGCAAAGAGCAGTGGAATGCATTTAAAGTTGCAAAATGGTGGGAAAGAATTGTATGCTATCTTCAGGAAATGCCCTTTTCCCAGGTGTGACACCTCCTGAGAAGACAGTATTCTGCCTACTCACCTCGAACATAGCACAGTACAACACAGAACAGGCCCTTTGGCCCTCGATGTTGTATTGACCTGTCAAACCAATCTGAATCCTGTCTAACCTACAATATTCCATTTTCATCCATATGTTTATCTAATGACCATTTAAATGCCATTGAAGTTGGCGGGTTTACTACTGTTGCAGGCAAGGTGTTCCACACCCTACTACTCTTTAAGTAAAGAAACTACCTCTGACATTTCTCCTATATCTATCACCCCTCAATGTAAAACTATGTCTACTTGTGCTAGCCATCGTCATCCGAGGAAAAAGGATCTCACTGTCCACCCTATCTAACCTTCTGCTTATCTTATATGTATTCAGTGAAGTCACCTCTCAATTGTCTTCTCTCTAATGAAAACAGCCTCAAGTCCCACAGCCTTTCCTTGTAAGATCTTTCCTCCATACCAGATAACATCCTAGAAAATCTCCTCTGAACCTTTTCCAAAGCTTCCGCATCCTTCTTATAATGCAGTAACCAGAACTGTATGCAATAATCCAAGTGCAGCCGCACCAGAGTTTTGTACAGCAGCAGCATGACCTCATAGCTCCGAAACTCAATCCCTGAACCAATAAAAGCTAACACACCGTTTGCCTTTTTAACAACTCTATCAACCTGGGTGGCAACCTTCAGGGTTCTATGTACATGGACACCAAGATCTCTCTGCTCATTTACACTACCAACAATCTTACAATTAGGCCAGTACTCTGTATTCCTGTTATTCCTTCCAAGTGAATCACCTCACACTTTTCTGCATTAGTCTCCATTTGCCATCTCTCAGCCCAGCTCTCCAGACTATATATGTCCCTCTATAACCTACACCATCCCTTGTTACTATCCACAACTCCACCAACTTTAGTGTCATCCGCAAATTTACTAACCCATCCATCTATGCTCTCGTCGAGGTCATTTATAAAAATGACCAACAGCAGTGGACCCAAAACAAATCCTTGTGGTACACCACTAGTAACTGAACTCCAGGATGAACATTTCCCATCAACCACCATCCTCTGTCTTCTTTCAGGCAGCCAATTTCGGATCCAAACTCTAAATCCACCCTCAATCCCATGTCTCCGTATTTTGTGCAATAGCCTACCATGGGGAACCTTATCAAACGCCTTACTGAAATCCATTCCTGATGAAGGGCTTTTTCCTGAAACGTCGATTTTCCTGTTCCTCAGATGCTGCCTAACCTGCTGTGCTTTTCCAGCACTACTCTAATCTAGACTCCATATACACCACATCAAACGCTTTACCCTCCTCCACCTGTTTGATCACCTTCTCAAAGAACTCAATAAGGTTTGTGAGGCATGCCCTACCCTTCATAAAATCATGTTGATTATCCCTAAATGACTTATTCCTTTTTAGATGGTTATAAATCCTATTTCTTGTAACATTTTCCAACACTTTATCCACAACCGAAGTAAGGCTTATAGTCTATAATTAGTAGGATTGTCTCCACTCCCCTTCTTGAACAAAGGAACAACATTTGCTATCCTCCAGTCTTCTGGCACTATTCCTGTAGATAATGAACACATAAAGATCAAAGCCAAAGGCTCTGCAATCCCCTCCTTGGCTTCCCAGAGAATCCTAGGATAAATCCTATCCATCCAGGGGATTAGTCTATTTTCACACTTTCCGGAATTGCCAATACCTCCTCCTTGTGAACCTCAATCCCACCCAGTCTAGTAGCCTGTATCCCAGTATTCTCCTTGACAACATTGTCTTTTTCCAGTGTGAATACTGACAAAAAATATTCATTTAGCACTTACCCTATCTCCTCTGACTTCACGCACAACTTCCCACCACTATCCTTCATTGGCCCTAATCTTACTCTAGTCATTCTTTTATTCCTGACATGCTGGTAGAAAGCCTTAGGGTTTTCCTTGATCCTATCTGCCAACGACTTCTCATGTCCCCTCCTGTCTCTCCTTAGCTCTCTCTTTAGGTCTTTCCTGGCTAACTCGTAACTCTCAAGCGCCCTAACAGCCTTCACATCTCATCCTAACATACGCCTTCTTCATCTTGACAAGAGCTTTAATTTCTTTAGTAAACCATGGCTCCCTTGCTCGACCACTTCCTCCCTGCCTGACGGGTACATACTTATCAAGGACATGCAATAGCTGTTCCTTGAATAAGCTCCACAGTTCAATTGTGCCCATCCCCTGCAGTTACCTTCTCCATCCGATGCATTCTAAATCTTGCCTAATCACCTCAGATTTGCCTTTCCCCCAGCTATAACTCTTGCCCTGTGGAATTTCCCTATTCCTTTCCATTGCTAAAGTAAGCATAACCAAATTGTGGGTCACTATCATCAAAGTGCTCAACTACCTCCAAATCTAACACCTGGCCGGGTTCATTACCCAGTACCAAATCCAATGTGGCCTTGCCCCTTGTTGGCCTGTCTACATACTCTGTCAGGAAACCCTCCTGCACACATTGGACTAAAACTGACCCATTTAAAGTATTGAACTATAGCATTCCCAGTCAATATTTGGAAAGTTAAAGTTCCTCATAAGAACTACCCTTTCACTCTCGCTCCTATCAAGAATCATCTTCGCTATCCTTTTCTCTGCACTTCTGGAACTATTCAGAGGCCAATAGAAAACTCCCAACAGGATGACCTCTCCTTTCCTGTTTCTAACCTCAGCCAATGTTACCTCAATAGACAAGGCCTTCATTCCTGATGAAGGGCTTTTGCCTGAAATGTCAATTTTCCTGCTCCTCAGATGCTGCCTGACCTGCTGTGCTTTTCCAGCACCACTCCAATCTGGACTCTGATTTCCAGCATCTGCAGTCCTCACTTTTGCCAAGTTCTCAAACGTCCTTCCTGCCACCATAATACTGCCCTTGACTAACAATGCCACACCCTCCCACACTTCCCCCATCCCCCTTTTACCACCTCCCTTGTTCTTACTGAAATATCTAAATCCTGGAACCCGCAACACCCATTGCTGTCCCTGCTCTATCCACCTCTCCAAAATGGCCATAATATTGAAATCCAACCCATGCTGCCAGTTTTCACCCACCTTATTCTGGATGCTCCTGGTGTTAAAGTAGACACATTTCAAACCAAGTTCTTGCTTGTGGGTGTCCTCTTGCGACCTTGAAACCTTATATCCGACCTCACTACTCACAACATCCTGGACACTGGAACTACAATTTGGGTTCCCGTCTCCCTGCTGAATTAGCTTAAACCCTCCTGAAGAGCATTAGTAACATTCTCCCCCAGGATGTTGGTACTCCTCTGGTTCAGGTGTAGACCGTCCTGTTTGTAGAGGTCCCATCTACCCCAGAGGGAGACCCAATTATCCAGGAATCCAAATCCTCCCTCCTGCACCATCCCTGCCACATGTTCAACTCCTCTCCCTCCCTATTCCTCACCTCGCTAGCACGTGGCTTGGGTAACAATCCAGACATAACAACTCTGTTTGTTCCAGCTCTAAGCTTCCACACTAGCTCCCTGAATTTCTGCTTTAAATCCCCATCTCTCTTCCTACCTATATCATTAGTACTTATGTGGACCACAACTTGGGGCTGCTCCCCCTTCCCCTCAAGCATCCTGAAAATACAATCCGACATCACGAACCCTGACACCTGGGAGGCAACATACCAACATCCCACAGAACCTCCTATCTGTCTCCCTAACCATGGAGTCCCCAATGACTACTGCTCTGCTCCGCTCCCTTCCCTTCTGAGCAACAGGGACTGACTCTATGCCTGAGACCTGTACTCCATGGCTTACCCCTGGTAAGTTGTACCTCCCCAACAGTATCCAAAATGGTTTACTTGTTATTGAGGGAACACCCACAGGGTTTACTGGATGGGTCCTATGTAAAGAAGGGTTTACTGGATTATATGATGAGAACAGATCACACAGACTTGTCTTGGAATCGTGGAATTGTTACAGCAGAGAGGATGCCATTCAGTCCTTCCATGCTGTTCCTCTGCAGTAGCAACTCAGCTAATCCCATTGTCCCACCCTTTCCATGCAGCCCTGTATTTTCTTTTCAGCTAATAAACTCCCCAGTGGTGATGGGATGGGAGGAACCTGATCGATTCTTCTCACTCACAGTTAGACAGTATACCTTCCTGCAATCTCACAGAAAGAAGCACAGGGACTGTCTACCTCACTTTTATAAATCTCAGGAAACATTAGTGAAATAAAAGCAAAATACCATGGATGCTGGAAATCTGAAATTAAATCTGAAAAGCACAGGAGAAACCCAACGGGTCTGGCAGCACCTGTGGAGAGAAACAGAGTTAAAGAGCCAAGTCCAATTTGAATAAAAGAGGCTGGAAAATGAAGGTTTTTTAAAATGCTGTTCATATAAGAGGATCGAGGAGAGAGTGGAACAGATAGAGTCATAGAGTAATAGAGATGTACAGTATGGAAACAGACCCTTCGGTCCAACCCGTCCATGCCAACCAGATATCCCAACCCAATCTAGTCCCACCTGCCCGCACCCAGCCCATATCCCTCCAAACCCTTCCTATTCAGCCATTTTGAAAACATAAGGAGTCTTTCAATAAAGCCTTGGCCTCCCCAATTTCTGACAGGGCTAGAGAGGAACTTGAAGTGGAAGGGGAAGGATCGAATTGTAATGGAGCGCGAAGGTACCAATGGCATAGATTGAGCTAGGCTCTGCAGAGGGAGTATGAGCATCTTGGGCTAAATTGAACACCAGAACCATATGGATGATAGTCTTTGGATTCTTACCTGAACCACAAACCATTTAGCATAGGGGAAGTATGACCATCCAGTTGAATGCATGCTTGAAAGTTTGGTACATGGGCTTAGATTAATCAGACACAGATAGCAGTACTGAAGAAAGAGGGAGCTGTTACATTTGGAAGGTCTTCACCTGAATCATGTTCTGACCAGTGTTCAGATGAATCATATAAGCAGGACTGTAGAGAAGGTTTCACTCTAAGTAGTGGGAAGGAGGGGAGTGTCCACATGAAAGAAAGTTTGGAAATTGTGATGGAGTAGGTTATAGGTCCCACAGCAGTAATTACACTGTATGCAGGTGGATTAACCCTTGACTTTTGATCAGACAAAATTAAAACCAACCAAGGCTGCACGATCTGGATTCTAACTCCAGAATTTTATTAGAAAGCAAAATGATCCTGAACCAACTTCAGGTAATCAATTTGCAGCTCCCTCATTCGTGCTTTCTGACTGAGGTTTGGCCTCAGTCTTTCTCTCTCTTTCTCTCTCTCTTTCCTTCTCTCTCTCCCTCTCTCTCTCTGTCTCTCTCTCTCTCTCTCTGTCTCTCTCTCTTTCCCCTTCTCTCTCTCTCTCTGTCTCTCTCTCTCTCCAGTCCTGGTCTATCAGGCCGTGGTAATGCTAATAGTTCCTGAGCACTTAGTTTCATCTCTTGGGTCATTTATTGCTCCTGTGCAATGAAACATTAAAGAACTCAGTTTTTAAACCTCTTTTCAGCTATCATATCACCTCACAGTCAAAGTCTAACTGGCTGCGAGGATTACTGGCGTGATTTGATTACTTTTTAATTAAAACTCAAATTGATAAGATACCTGTACAGCAATGAACAGAGAGCTTTTCATGCTGTACAAGAAGGTATTCAGTGCACTGATACAGTGTGCCTTTTGTACAAGACTCTATTCATTCCACAGAAACAACCTGATTAAGTTTGGCACATCAAGGTCTCTTGTTTTAGACCCACAGAGGTTACTAGAGATTGCAATGTCTTTTCATCAAACACAGTGGCACGTTCTGACATTATAGTAGATTACAAACATTTTTCACCTCTCTGCACTAATAATACCAATCCATTAAGGCAGACATTAATATTGCAAGATTTCTAATTGACTAGCTGACACTAGTTACTTGTACATTTGCAGAATTTGCAACTGCTTTGACAACTAGCCCATGTCATTATAGAGATTTCTAAGCAAACACTTGATTGAAACATTGCTAGTCCATGGTGATTAATATCACTTTACGTCAGACCCATTACGCCCATCACAGCTCATTTAGGTAGACTCTGTATGGTTACAGTAGTATCCATGATATGTACCAATACTGTTCCTTACTGACAAGCAACCTGTCTCTTCTATTAACCTCATATCCTCTTCATCAAGCTGGAGGAGTGTAAGATGAATTCATTGGGGAGATCACCAAGTAAAAGCAGTACATAATACATTGGAGGATACTGATAGGTATAGAGGAAGAGGGGAGTAAGAAAATGAACATCCACAGATATCAGAGTGTAACAGGATAGAATAAATCAACAAAAGAGAAGTACAGCAGAGGAACAGTCCTTTTGTCCCTCCAAGCCTGTGTCGACCATCATGCCCTAAAAAAACTAAAAAACAAGCCGCCTGCTGTTATTTGGTAAACATCCTTCTATCCCCTATTCATGTCTCCATCCAGAATGCCTCTTAAATACCACCAATGTGCCTTCTTCCACCACCTCTCCTGGCTGTGTGTTACAGGCTCCTACCACTCTCTGTGGGAAAAACCTCCCTCGTACATCTCCCTTAAACCTTCCCCCTCTCACCTTGAACCTAGGTCTCCTTGTAATTGAAATTTCGACCCTGGGAAATAGCCTCTGATGACCCACCCTATCTATACCTCTCAACATTTTGTAGACCTCGACCAGCCACCGTCTTTCCAGTGAAAACAATCCTAACCTTTTTAATCTTTCCTCAAAGCCAGTGCCCTCAAGACCAGGCAACGTCCTTTTCACCAGGATGGTGATAACCATCTGGACCTCACTGCTGCATGGTGAGGTGTGACAGAAACCCATAACCCATTTAATAGGGATCCAGGTATGCCCCTGAGGTATTATAACCTCTGAAAATATGGGCCCAGTGCTGCAAAATGGGGTAAAGTTGAGTGACCTGTTTTGAACCAAAATGATGGGCAGAATGACCTTCTTCTGTGTTGGAAATGTGTTGCTGGAAAAGCACAGTAGGTCAGGCAGCATCTAGGGAACAGGAGAATCGACGTTTCGGGCATTAGCCCTTCTTCAGGCATTAGCCCTCCTGAAGAAGGGCTAATGCCCGAAACGTCGATTCTCCTGTTCCCTAGATGCTGCCTGACCTGCTGCGCTTTTCCAGCAACACATTTCCATCTCTGATCTCCAGCATCTGCAGACCTCACTTTCTCCTTCTTCTGTGTTGTCAAGTTATGTTTCGAAATGTTCTAAATAACTGAAAAGGAGTGATGTGCAGGGACATGGGGAGAGGATGAGGGAGGGACAGTGCATGAATTACTCCCTATAAGAGCACTGTGAACATAATGGATTGCATGTGTCGGAATGATTATATGATTCTAAATTGTCTATATAAGGTGAATGTCATTTTTTAATCACCTGTAACCATTTAAACATATCTGACTCTCGAAAGAGAAATATCAGGTTTTGTTATATGGATTAATTATGTTGTGACTGCATAAACCATAGATCCATTATTTCAGAAAACAATTATTACCATGCTGCAACTTTGCTTGTCTTGTTCTACTTTTACTGAACAGCACTATAATTTCACTCGAGACTTCATTAGCCTTAATAAAATGACTTGCACCAACAATCTTTCAGAGAATTACACCAATCTTTAGTCACCTCAATGTATTGTCATCATCAGATGAAAAGCAGCTATCAGCTTGTACAATACAAATAAAATACCTTACATTCCTTTCATCAGTCTTCAATGTGTAGTGAATGATTGTAGAAATTCCACAAATCGCTATAGCAAGAGCACGATCTAGCAGTGCACAGTTAGAGAGTGTCACAACAAACACATCAATTAGAGTTCTTTCTTCTTGGGAAAACGTCACTTTTTATTTCTCTTCCCAAGAATCCTCTGCATCATGTGACAGTGTTCCCTAGTGATTGAAGTACGCAGTTTGACAATATTCAGCAGAGTTTGAAGGACTTGTACTTGTTAATGTACACTATTTTTGTGTTCTCTCTTTGAAGAAAAATGTGTCACATGTTTTCTGCTGCTTGTATGATGTTTGTTGTACTTTGCTGTGGTGCTGAAATACAAATATTGGCATTGCTCTCTGCTTTGTGACGGACTCCATATGAGACAGTTTTCTGGTGGTTGAAATGGTGCTGGTGGACACAGTGTGGTAATGCTGACGTACAAAATTTGACATTATTCCCCCGTGCATGAGTTTATGTTGTGAAAGTGTTCCCTAGAATTTGAAGTACACAATGCAACAGTGTTCTCTGAAGTAACTGAAAGCTCTCAGAAAGAAGCAATAAGATTCATGAAGAAGGATTCTGGATCAGGATTACACATGCTGTTAAAACACAGACTCCTTTTTCTCCTTTCAGACGCCCTCTGCTGGTCTACAGTAGCCTAAAGTGAACAAAATGCACAATGCCATTGTCACTACACTACATCTCCCCTCCTGTCAGTAAACAAGAGGTTTTGTGTATTTCACAGATTTGTTTTGAAATGTGTGAACATTCAACATAAGTAACTTGAACATTGAACATCACCGGTGAGGCTGTCAGGATCCCAGGAGATTGCAATGTTATTGTTATCATCCCAAATGAGATCCTCAAATTACATTACAACCTGATTGGAGAGCAGTAACCTTTAGTGTTGAAGTGAACAGAAGGTGGTATCCTGGAGACTTACTGAGGGAATGAAGCTGCAAGATTCCACAGTTAACAATACTTGATTATCCAAGTTATAATAGGAATCCAATCTACAATACAGGTATAAATTATTTCCAACAGTCAGAGCATGGGAATTGGTTTCGCACGGTTGGCTGGATTGTTGGTTTACAGAGTAGTGTGATGCCAACAGTGTGGGTTGAATTCCTATCATTGGTTTAAGGTTACTATGAAGGACTTTCCTTCTCAACCTTTTCCCTTGCCTGAGGTCTGGAGGCCCTCAGGTTAAATTGCCACCAGTTGTTTCTTTCTCTATTGAGACAGCAGCTCCTGTGGCCTGGTAAGGCTATGGTGCTGAAGAAGGGCTTATGTCTGAAACATCGATTCTCCTGCTCCTCGGATGCTGCCCGGCCTGCTGTGTTTTTCCAGCATCACATTTTTCAACTCTGGTCTCCAGCATCTGCAGTCCTCACTTTCTCCTAAAGCTTTGGTGACACAGCTGAGTCTCTTTGTGGCAAACATGGGGAATATCCAATGCTTGAACATCCCTTAGTGTTTCCTCCAAGTTGTTGGTATTGTGGTAGGTCACTAAACTTTACAAGGGACTATAATTTTTCACTTTTGCTGACATGGCCTTGAAACACTTTCTCAAGAGCTGTTTCTGGGTTCACACTCCCTTATACTCAAGAAACGGAACTCCCTCACAGGCATAGCTCCAGCTTTACCAAGCTAGACTTTGCCTTGTGTTTTTTTTAAATTCCCTGAGCTCCCAGATGCTGCTTGTGGCTTTTCACCTTCTGCCCCTCAGCTGTAATGACTTATTGGTGGTTCCCAGCTTATTATACATCTCAACTTCCAGGATGTTTAAAAAAGCCTAATTCAATACTAGTTGTCCACTAACTCCCTCTACCTTGGCATGAGTTCTGATTGCATGGAGATATCCAACTGCTCTTGGCTTCTCACCAGGTCCCCAACTACACAGGCTCAGTGTAGCTTGCTTATTATCTTAGCGACGCAGCTGAACATTTTGTTTCTTCATGGAGATTGCTTTTCGTCCTTCTCGAACTTCCCTGTACCCCAGCTCCACAATACGTTTTTTTAATTCACTCTCAAGATTTAGGCATCGCTGGCTGAGTCAGTATTTATTGCCTGTCCTGAGTTGCCCTTTAGAAAGGGTTGGTGAGATGCCTTCTTGAACCCCTCCAGTCCATGTGCTACAGATAACTCCACAATGCCATTAGTGGGGGGAGGGGGGGGGGAAGAATTTCCCGTAGCACTCCAACTATTTGGAACGCGCCATGAAATTCAATTGCTTTCCCCATAATGCAGCTAAAAACCAGCCCTCCCTACTTGGAGTCGACCCTCTTTCCCCAGAATTGAGTATTACCAAACAGCAAGACCAGTGAGAACAGGTTGTGCTGTGAATGTTATATTTCACTGAGCCACCTGCTTCCTCAATACAAATGGAATGTAACTGGAGGATTTCATCACAGCACTCTGACATCCACCAACTGTGGTAGAAATGTAACAACATAATCAGTCTTATACAGCGATGTGAAAGATTTGACCACTAACTGAAAATAGCTTGCTTCGAAACATCATCGCTTCAGTGCCTGGATGTTTGCTTTCATGAATACAATATTGTCTGACATCAGCTGTGGTGTCATTTTAACGCATATTCAGAATCTGTTAAGAGCTTTTAAGAATGACCCATGTCATGTGATGATTTGTAAACTGCATTCATTTGCCTTTCTCTGTCAGTCAACACAAACAGCTGGATTTTCAACACAACTGTTACATTTCGCCAGCACTTTATCTCGTGGCTTTAACAGCATCGCTCCAAGTTCCACGATTGACTCCATATTTGTTATTAATCCATCATGTAGATGTAGCTGTTAATAAATAGTTCAGCAGTACAGCTCAGGAAGTTGAATACATATTGGACGTGCAAAGTGTAGCCAAGCCCCTTCCAGTCACTGAGTGTGGAGTGTGTCTCTGTAATTGCAAAGGAAGCAAAACATTTCCTGCTTCCATAACTTGCCCTCATCTGACACTGTACTCAATCAGTCTTTCAGAGTGAGTACAATAACTCTCAACTTTGTTCTTGGCAGTTAGGGTGTGATTTTCTTCAGAGGGGGTGAAGCCTAGGTAGTTGGAGAATTTGTTGAACTCATCTCTGTTGACTAGCTGCCCACTATCACATCTCAGTATTTGAGTGACTCCAAACAAAGTAAAGATCAGGTCAGGTTTTGGGGTGACTGTTTTTGTTGAAGTGGATGTAACTATTAAGGCAGCATGGTGGCTCGCATCGGCACAGACCTGGGTTCGATTCCACCCTTGGGCAACTGCTCTGTGTGGAGTTTGCACATTCTCCCCGTGTCTGTGTGGGTTTTCTCTGGGTGCTCCAGTTTCCTCCCACAGTCCAAAGATGTACAGGTTAGGTGGATTGACCATGGGAAATGCAGGGTTTCAGGAATGGGGTGGGCTGGGCTGAGAAACCCTTTGGAGGTCAGTGGAGACTTGATGGGCCAAATGGCCTGCTTCAACACTGTAGGGATTCTATGATATTCCCAGAACTGGGAATCTGCTGTGGTCATCAATGGCAAAAAGCTGAACTTTACCAGAGGGCAAATCTGCACATTCAACACTATTTTCATTTCACAGTTCTGGAGGTCATTCAGGCACCTTGAGATGTTCGTGAAGATACGACCTTTAGTTGCTTGATTGGCAAGGCAACATTGATGAATTTTGTACTGTTAGTGGTTTATTCCTGGGAATTGTACCTTTCCCTTAATAGTTGTTTGATTTTTGACAATTCCTTGTCTTTTTATTTACTTGTGGGATGTGAGCATCGCTGGCTGGGGCCAGCATTTATTGTCCGTCCCTAGTTGCCCCTTGAGAAGGTGATGGTGAGCTGCCTTCTTGAACCGTTGCAGTCCACCTGCTGTTGGCAGAGCCACAACTTATCTTCATGTCTTCTATCAACAACACATTTTCTTAATGATTGGAATGATAATACAATTGTTATATAACACAGTATCAGATGTAGTTGTACATTCTGAAGAGCATAGAGAGTAAGTGACCTCATTTGTCAACACTGTTTCAATCATGCCTTTCCAGCTTTGAGATTCCAGAGTTGCCACATACTATTGCTACATCTCAACTTGTTTTATTGCTACTTCAATGTTAGCTGCTGAAAGTGAATTGTGTACGTCTTTTAAGGTTGAAGGTTATTTGGAACGTGTTTCTTCATTACTGGTAGACTGATGATCAGCAACAACAGATGTTTTGAAAGATAGCCCACTGGTTGAGTTTGCCTGGCAGATACTCAACGTGAAACTAGTAATCTTGTACTTTGAGTGGATGGTTTGCTATTTGGATTTTTGAACAAGCCTATAGAACATAGAACATAGAACATTACAGCGCAGAACAGGCCCTTCGGCCCTCGATGTTTCTGTCATACTAATCTGAAGCCCATCCCACCTACACTATTCCATGTACGTCCATATGCCTGTCCAATGACGACTTAAATGCACTTAAACTTGGTGAATCTACGACCGTTGCAGGCAAAGCATTCCATACCCTTACTACTCTCTGAGTAAAGAAACTACCTCTGACATCTGTCTTATACCTATCTCTCCTCACTTTAAAGTTGTGTACCCTCGTGTTTGCCGTCCCCATACTTAGAAAAAG
>NC_057735.1:44509634-44512246 GCF_004010195.1 Chiloscyllium plagiosum | reverse complement strand
TATGGAAAGCCTTAGGGTTTACCTTGATCCTATCCGCCAACAACTTCTCATGTCTCCTCCTGGCTCTCCTGAGCTCTCTTTTTAGGTCTTTCCTGACTTCCTTGTAACCCTCAAGCACCCTAACTGAGTTTTCACATTTTGTCCTAACATAAGCCTTCTTCTTCTTCTTGGCCAGGGATTCCACTTCCTTAGTAAACCACGGTTCACGCATTCTATATCTTCTTCCCTGCCTGACAGGTACATACTTATCTAGGACACACAGGAGCTTTTCCTTGAATAAGCTCCACATTTTTAATGTACTCATCCCCTGCAGTTTCCTTCCTCATTCCATGCTTCCTAAATCTTTCCTAATTGCATCGTAATTTCCCTTCCCCCAGCTGTAACTCTTGCTCGGTGGTGTACACCTATCCCTTTCCATCACTAAAGTAAACCTGACAGAATTGGGATCACTGTCTCCAAAGTGCTCACCTACATCCAAGTCTAACACCTGGCCAGGCTCGTTACCCAGTACTAAATCTAAAGTGGCTTCGCCCCTTGTAGGCCCTGTCTACATACTGTGTCAGGAAGCCCTCCTGCACACACTGGACAAAAACCGACCCACCTATAGTACTCGTACTGTCGTGATCCCAGTCAATATTTGGATAGTTGAAGTCCCCCATAACAACTACCCTGTCTCTCTCACTCCTATCAAGAGTCATCTTTGCTATCATTTCCTCTACATCTCTGGGACTATTCGGAGGCCTATAGAAAACTCCCAGCATGGTGACTTCTCCTTTCCTGTTTCTAACCTCAGCCCATACTACATCAGTTAACGAGTCCCCAAACATCCTTTCTACAACTATAATATTGTCCCTGACCAACAATGCCACACCTCTCCCTCTTTTACCATCTTCTCTGTTCTTACTGAAATATCTGAATCCCGGAACCTGCAACAGCCATTCCTGTCCCTGCTCTATCCATGTCTCCGTAATAGCCACAACATCGAAGTCCCAGGTACCAACCCACGCTGCCAGTTCACCCACTTATTTCGGATACTCCTCTCGTTGAAGTACACGCACTTCAAACCAGGTTCTCGCTTGCCAGTGTCAGATACTTGATTTGGGAACTCCCTACTCTCATCTTCTTCTGTACCTGTCCTACAATTTTGGTTCCCATCCCTCTGCTGTATTAGTTTAAATCCACCTTAATAGCTTTAGCGAATTTCCCCCCCAGGATATTGGTACCCCTCTGGTTTAGATGAAGACCATCCTGCTTGTAGAGGTCCCACCTACCCCAGAAAGAGCTCCAATTATCCAAAAACCCAAAACCCTCCTTCCTGCACCATCTCTGTAGCCACGTGTTCAACTCCTTTCTCTCCCAATTCCTCACCTCACTAGCACGTGGCACGGGCAGCAAACCAGAGAAAACAACTCTGTTTTCCGAGCTCTAAGCTTCCATCCTGGCTCCCTGAATTTCTGCCTTAAGTCCCCATCTCTCTTCCGACCTATGTCGTTGGTGCCAATGTGGACCACGACTTGGGGCTGCTCTCCCTCTCCCCAAAGGATCCCAAAACCCTGATCAGAGACATCACGGACCCTGGCACCCGGGAGGCAACACACCAACCGTGAGTCTCTCTCGTCCCCACAGAACCTCCTATCTGTCCCCCTAACTATCGAGTCCCCAATGACTACTGCTCTGGTCCTCTTCCCCCTTCCCTTCTGAGCAGCAGGTGCCCCGCTGCTTTCCCCTGGTAAGTTATCCCCCTAACAGTATCCAAAACGGTATACTTATTGTTGAGGGGAATGGCCACAGGGCACTGCCTGCTGGTTCCCTTTCTGTCCCCTAACTGTCACCCATCTGTCTTTTGCTTTTATCTGGGGAGTGACTATCTCTCTGTAATTCCTGTCAATAACCACCTCTGCCTCCCGAATGATCCAGTTCATCCGACTCCAGCTCCAGTTCCCTAACGCGATTTTCAAGGAGCTGGAGTTGGGTGCACTTCCCACAGATGTAGTCAGCAGGGACACTAGCGATGACCCTTACTTCCCACATTCTGCAGGAGGAACATTCCACTGCCCTACACTCCACTCCCACTATTCTAACTCCCGAAGTGACTACTACTAAAAAAGGATTAGGAAATAAACTAGTTACCTTACCTTGTCAATCTGGCTCCCTCAACTTTTTTTTAATAGACATTTTTAAACAGACAAAATGCACAATGTGACTCTAAATACAGTAAACAAAAGACACCCAGTGTGCAATTGTTCTTCTGTGCTGAAGCACATATTGTGAGAGTGTACCCTGGTGTTTGAAATTCATAATGTAAGACTCCACTGCAATTCTGAATGGTATACTGTCTCTGATGCTGAAAGTATGTGGTGATCAAATGTTTGAGACTATGAAGTGCACAGTGTGACAGTGTTCCCTGGTGTTTGAATTACACAGTGTGACAGTGTTCCCTGGGGATTGAAGTGCACAGTGTGACAGTGTTCCCTGGGGATTGAAGTGCACAGTGTGACAGTGATCCCTGGGGATTGAAGTACATAGTGTGAGAGTGTTCCCTGGGGATTGAAGAACACAGTGTGACAGTGTTCTCTGTTGTTTGAAGTACACAGTGTGACAGTGTTCCCTGG
>NC_057735.1:44498483-44509134 GCF_004010195.1 Chiloscyllium plagiosum | reverse complement strand
CACAGTATGATAGTGTGCCCCGGTATTTGACGTATACAGTGTGACAGTGTTCTCTAGTGTTTGAATTACACAATGTGACAGTGTTCCCTCGTGTTTGAAGTGCATAGTGTGACAGTGTTCCCTTGTGTTTGTCGTACACAGTGTGACAGTGTTCCCTGGTGTTTGAAGTGCACAGTGTGACAGTATTCCCTGGGGCTTGAAGTACACAGTGTGACAGTGTTCACTGGTGTTTGAAGTACACAGTGTGACAGTGTTCCCTGGGGCTTCAAGTACACCATGTTACAGTGTTCCCTAGTGTTTGAAGTACACAGTGTGACATTGTTCTTCGGTGTTTGACGTATACAGTGTGACTGTGTTCCCTGGTGTTTGAAGTACACAGTGTGACGGTGTTCCCTGGCGATTGAAGTGCACAGTGTGAGAGTGTTCTCTGATGTTTGAAGTACACAGTGTGAGAGTGTTCTCTCGTGTTTGTAGTACACAGTGTGACAGTGTTCCCTTGTGTTTGTAGTACACAGTGTGACAGTGTTCCCTGGTGTTTGACGTACACAGTGTGTCAGTGTTCTCTCGTGTTTGAATTAGACAGTGTGACAGTGTTCCCTTGTTTGAATTACACAGTGTGACAGTGTTCCCTGGTGTTTAAATTACACATTGTGACAGTGTTCCCTGTGGATTGAAGCACACTGTGTGACAGTGTTCTCTGGTATTTGAACTGCAGAGTGTTACAGAGTACTCTGGGGATTGAAGTATGCAGTGTGACAGTGTTCTCTAGGGATTAAAGTACACAGTGTGACAGTGTTCCCTGGTGTTTGAATTACACATTGTGACAGTGTTCCCTGTGGATTGAAGCACACTGTGTGACAGTGTTCTCTGGTATTTGAACTGCAGAGTGTTACAGAGTACTCTGGGGATTGAAGTACGCAGTGTGACAGTGTTCTCTAGGGATTAAAGTACACAGTGTGACAGTGTTCCCTGATGTTTGAAGTACACAGTGTGACAGTGTTCCCTGTGGATTGAAGTACACAGTGTCACAGTGTACCCTGGTATTTGAAGTTCTCAGTGTTACAGTGCTCCCGGTGTTTGAAGTACACAGTGTGACAGTGTTCCCTGAGGTTTGAAGTGCACAGTGTGACAGTGTTCTCTGGTGTTTGAACTACACAGTGTGACAGTGTTCCCTGGGGATTGAAGTACACAGTGTGTGAGTGTTCCCTGATGTTTGAATTACACAGTGTGACAGTGTTCTCTCGTGTTTGAATTAGACAGTGTGACAGTGTTCCCTGGTGTTTGAATTACACTGTGTGACAGTGTTCCCTGGTGTTTAAAGTACACAGTGTGACAGTGTTCCCTGGTGTTTGAAGTACACAGTATAATAGTGACCCCGGTGTTGGAAGCACACAGTGTGACAGTGTACTCTGGGGATTGAAGTACGCAGTGTGACAGTGGTCTCTGGGGATTGAAGTACACAGTGTGACAGTGTTCCCTGGTGTTTGAAGTACACAGTGTATCCTGGTATTTGAAGTGCTCAGTGTTACAGTGCTCCCAGTGTTTGAAGTACACAGTGTGAGAGTGTTCCCTGGGGATTGAAGTACACAGTGTGACAGTGTTCCCTGGTGTTTGAAGTACACAGTGTGACTGTATTCCCTGGAGTTTGAAGTGCACAGTGTGACCGTGTTCCCTGGGGATTGAAGCACACAGTGTGACAGTGTTCCCTGGGGATTGAAGCACACAGTGTGACCGTGTTCCCTGGGGATTGAAGCACACAGTGTGACAGTGCTCCCTGGGGATTGAAGCACACAGTGTGAGAGTGTTCTCTGGTGTTTGAAGTACACAGTGTGACAGTGTTCTCTGGGGATTGAAGTACACAGTGTGACAGTGTTCCCTTGTGTTTGAAGTACACAGTGTGACAGTGCTCTCTGGGGATTGAAGTACATAGTGTGACAGTGTTCCCTGGTGTTTAAAGTACACAGTGTGACAGTGTTCCCTGGGGATTGATGTGCATAGTAT
Source organism: Chiloscyllium plagiosum (assembly GCF_004010195.1). NCBI lineage: Eukaryota > Metazoa > Chordata > Chondrichthyes > Orectolobiformes > Hemiscylliidae > Chiloscyllium > Chiloscyllium plagiosum. The sequence continues at coordinate 44,507,133 of NC_057735.1, read as the reverse complement.
GAAAGTGTTCCCTGGTGATTGAAATACAGTGTGTCAGTGCTCTCTGGCGTTTTAAGTAAACAATGCGCCAGTGTTTTCTGGTGTTTGGAGTGCACAGTGTGACATTGCTCTCTGCTATTTGAAATACACAGTATCATAGCATTCTCTGGTGTTTGAAGTACGCCATGTGGCAGTGTTCCCTGGTGTTTGAAATACACAGTGTGACAGTGCTCTCTGCTGTTTGATACATCTAGCTCATGGCAGGCATTAGTTGGTGTTCAGAGGATTTTGAAACAAAATTTATGATGGTCACTTTAAGTTTTCAGCCTTATTAGAGTTTTGGATTTTACAACGTATGTTGTTGCGGAGGTAAATTTCAGCATTGAAACCATATTTACAACAATGCTGCTGGAACTAAACATTTGCATCACTGCAGCTTTCCTCCCTCATTCAAGTAATCGCAGCTCTTAACTTGACGTCGCTGCTCAGCTTTCCCACCATGCGACTGTGGAAGATGATAAATGTCACAAAATGGAGCTCATTAACTTGTCATGTGAGGCACCAAGACGCAAAAGCAACAGTAGACTGATTCAACAAGGGTTCCCAGTTTTAGTAACACTGACAGCTCAATATTCAGTTCTTCGTTTGCAGAGTCACTGTCTTTGTGATGCGATAACATGTTATTTTGTTCCTACAGGTTGTCAAGAAGCGAGGCATTGATGAAGAGACTCCAATGATAGGTGATAAAGTATTTGTCCATTACACTGGGACCCTATTAAACGGAAAAATATTTGATTCAAGTAGAGAAAGGAAAGAGCAATTTGTCTTTGATCTGGGTAAAGGTAAGTGCTAAATGTAAGTAATTGTCGTTTATATCTGCTAAATCTCAGCCCAACCTTAACCTACGACATTCACTGACCTCAACTTTCTGCTCACCTACTTTTGCCCTTGGGATCTCAGGAGCATCTCTCTGGAAATCCCAAAGTCAGCCTCTCTCTGCCTGACCAAGACCAGCTCTCCCTCATTACATTCCGTTTCAATCCCTCTGATTAGTAACACTGCTTCGTCTGTGACCATTTTCAATAAATGGAATTTTCTTCTCAATGATATGTTGTGAAGACAGACCTCATGGTCTTCGGTCTCCAACACAAAGTCTGTTCTCTCTAACCCTCACCCTGAATCCCTCTTAGCCTGACATCTCTGTACCTGAGTCAGTAAATCCAGCCCTAAATCCGTGAACATCATGGCCGTCCTACAACTCTGACCTCAGGTGGATCTGCAAATTTGTTTCAGTCTATCACTGGAAGTTGCACCTTTAGCTTCCTGTACCTTAAACCTGGAAAATGCCTCCCTTTAGATCTCTACCTCTTTCTCATTCTTTAAGTCTTCCTTTCAAATCTAAATCTTTAACAAAGCTTTTGATCATCTGTCCTGATATGTCCGTATATGAACATGTGACATATTGTCTAGTGATGCCTTGAGACATTTTACTATATCCATGTGTTTGTTGGTGTGCGTAGTCTAAAGGACTCAATGTGCAGTAGATAGGCACGGCACAATCTTCCCAGGAAAGAGGAGAGTGGTGCAATCTTCTGAAATTCACAATTGGCTGAAGGCAAATTGCAAACCTCCTTGGATTCTCCTCATAATAAAAGTCAATTCAGACTTGTTTTAGTTCAAACTGAGGATTTCCTGATCTGTCAGGCGCTCCCCAGTATCCCCCAGGTAAAGTTAGAAATCACACAACGCCAGGTTCTAGTCCAACAGATTCATTTGGAAGTATTGCTTTCAGAGTGCTGCTTCCTTCATCAGGTAACTAGTGGGGTAGGATCAAGATTCAGCCCCACGAGCTACCTTATGAAGGAGCCGTGCTCCAAAAGCAATACTTTTAAATGAACCTGTTGGACTATAACCTGGTGTGTGATTTTTAACTTTGCCCAGTGAAGGTACAGCTAGAAAATGAAAATGACAAGCAGCTAAACCATTGATCAATGACAGTGATGAGCTCCATTGAAAGGTTACTGTTCAAAGCTTTTCTTTTCTCAGAGAATGCAGACACTGTGTGGCAGATCATTACTATGCCAATTTCTTGGAGGTCACCTTACCTCTCTAGTACTTCACACACTGCCAGTTGCACTTTCCTGTTGTCAGCTTTCACCATGGTATGGACGCAGTGTATGCTGCCTCTAACACAGGGTGAAGAGCGGAGCTGACACTGTCACTAACTGCACTGGCAAAGGCAAAGTAACATAGCAGCACCATCACCTGCTGTCATCTCCTGAGCTACATACCCCCATGCTCACACTCACTCTGTCTCCCCTCCGTGCACGCGCATCTACTTTGTGGGGGGAATTTGTACTCTCAGAATTTTATTTTCCCAAAAACTGCATAAATCCATGTTAGATTCTGCAAATCCCACTTCAGAAATAGAATCAGTCTGAACATTGGGACGCACTCTCATGTAGTATCTTATGGCACTTATTGTTAGATCTAACTTGAGAAAATAACTTCTAAAAAGTTCTGAGGTTTACATACCAAAACTAACATGGTCATTCTAAAAGATGAAAAGCTTAATAAACAATCCAGTTTTTTTTCAATATGTCATTTCAGTGGCATCACACTGTAAACTTTTGCTATAAATTCTGTATCGTATGAACTTATACTTCACAACCACCTGATGAAGGAGCAGCACTCCGAAAGCTAGTGCTTCCAAATAAACCTGTTGGATATAACCTTGTGTTGTGTGATTTTTAACTTTGCCCACCCCAGTCTAACACCGGCACCTCCAAAACATGTAAAAGGCATCTGGATGGGTATATGAATAGGTAGGGTGTAGAGGGATATGGGTAAATGCTGGCAAATGGGACTGGAGTAGGTTAGGATTCCTGGTTAGCATGGATGAGTTGGACTGAATGGTCTTTTTCCTATGCTGTACAGTTCTATGACTCTATGATTCTAGTTTCTGATTTAATAGTTTGAAGTACGCCCAAATCTAGCAGTCAAACAATTTGGAAATATATGTAATTCAGCATTGCTATGCTTCTGTAAGGGAATCACATTCAAATGGAGTGTGGGCTGGATACATGGTTTGTTGTGTTAAAGATCTTTTGGCCACCTGAGTGATTGTGCCATGCATTGAGGCCATAGCTGATTCACAATCTAACTCCATGTAAATGCATTTTTCCATTTCACTTAAATTCGATTGGATATTAACCTTAGAAGAAGAGAGTTTGAAACTCTCCCACCCACTCTGTGAACAAGTGTCCCTTCATTTCACAGCGGAAAGATCTGGCTCTAAGTTTTAGATCCTACTCCCTTTCCTTAATTCCATCTACTGTAGCTGGTCCCCTTAATAACTTGAAACCTTTTGATCAAATCACTTTTTAACCTAATTCCAGAGAATGCAGTCCTAGTTTTTATGAATTGTTCTCTTTAAGAAACTGGGCTTCATTCTATTGGATCTGCACTGCATTTTGTTCAAGACCCACAAACCTTTCCTGAGGTGTGGTGATCAGAATGACCTTCTAGTCCAGGCCCATATTTGAGTCACATGGAAGCTTCCTTCTATTGTGTCTCATCGAAGCTCATCAGACTAAACAGCAATTGTCAGGATGAATAAGAAGTGAAATTTCTATCAAGGTATCCCACAGACTTAAGCCAGGAAAAACAAAGCACCAAAGGCAAGCAGGTCTAATATAACAGAGAGTAAGTCTGAATAAAAATCAACTTGTGCCAGTAAAGATAACGCAAAAGAAGTCAGAAGGTAACTGATCACATGCCATCCTTTGGTATCCCATGAGCCAGCTCCACCTCCTTTAATTCGTGTTTCAAATGGAAGCCCAACAATTATCCACCCCAAACAGATTTCTAAACACTTTACTTCAGGGAATAGCTGAGGCGATGTCTTTTGCATCTTTTAAGGGTCTCACAAAGGTTTATACTGGCGTCTATATTTCTTTGTCAGTTGTAAGATGCCTGCATTCTTTACTCAGTGGATGTCTACATGTCCCTTCATCAACATCAATGGCCAACTCTGCTCCCACTCTCGAGTCAAATTGACACTGCTTCCTGTTAACAGTGTAAGGCTCCGGTATACAATCATTGCTTATAAATGTCAACTGGACACTCACCTTAGTAACAATGAGAGACAAATCTTCTGGCAGTAGCTGGTTCTGACGTTCTGGCCATACATACCAGAGCTAGAACGAATATCTTCAATGGCCGTCATTGTCCATTCTCAGAGGCTTCCATTGTTCCTCTGGGGATATGGGTGACACCAACTCAGCCACAAAGTGTTTAGCTGCCATTTAGGAGCAGTTCATCTGGGGATGTGACACCAACGGAGGGCATGACCCTGCTTTTAGGATTAGGGAATTGCAGTTGAATTGCACTGTTAGGATGGCAGTCACTTTCCTCACTTTTTGTAAACAGAACTCTTACCCTAGCACTATGGAAGCAGCATTGGTTGTACCACAGGGTTCAAAGTTTGACCCATCCACTGGGGTTATATGTGGCTCAACGGCATCTCACTTGATGCCTGGATTGTATGAAATTTCGTTATTCATTCACAGGATGAGGGCATTGCTGGCTAGGCAGCATTTATTGTCCATCCCTAATTACCCACAGGACAGTTGAGAGTCAACCACCATGCTGTGGGTCTGGAGTCACATGTAGGTCAGAATAGCAGTTTCCTTCCCTAAAGGACATTAGTGACCTACAATCGGCAATGACTTCATGGTCATCATTAGACTCTTAATTCCAGATATTTTTTGAATTCAAATTCCACCAGCTGCTGTGGCAGGATTTGAACCCAGGTCCCCGGAGCATTATCTAGATCTCTGGATTAACAGGCCAGTGATAAAACCACTAGGCCATCGCCTCCCATTAAACGATTAAATTTCAGAAGTGTTGCAGGACTCGTCACTTTGTCCTAGGGGTGACAGTATTAGCGCTGTGTCTGTCTACAAACAGAGTTATAGCCTTGTATCCCTCCGTGAAGATGACATAGTGGACAGTATGTAAGCTTCCAAATGCAGGAAGGTGTGGGTGTGTTCTGGGGTTGAACCCCAAAAGATGGGCACAGGTTAAGAACCAGATGTGATCGAGAGTTCAGTGTGATATAAGGAGGTGTCTGATGACAGAGGAAAAGCCGTATTGGGTTTAGGAGTGTCACCTGCAGAATGCAGGAAGTTCAGACTGTGAGGATTTGCACCTATTATTTTAGTCACTCTCAGCTCTGCCAAAATCACATGATGTTCAAATGCTGTAGACGTTAGCAACGACCTGGTAAGAAAGCCTGAGCTTCATGAGAACTCATTTCTGTTATCAAATTCAGTGCATCATCCCAGCCAACATCTCTGTTAGGATGTCAGAGACCTAAGCAGCAATGCTAGTGACCAAGCTGAGAAGTGCAGTAAAAATCTGCCCCCAAAACAAATGGTTTCCTGACCTACAACCAAAAATCCACTAAGAGTCCTAGGGGAGTAGGTACATAGTTCCCGGAAAGTGGCATTGCAGGTAGACAAGGTGGTGAAGATTGCATTTGGCATGCATTGCCTTCATCAGTCAGAACACTTGAGTACAGCGTACACATTTAACAGGTGTTGGTAAGGCCATTTTTGGAGAACTGCTTCCAATTTTGGTCGCCATGCTATAGGAAGGATTTTAATAAAGGGGAAAGGGTGCAAAAATGATTTACAAGGATGTTTCCAAGACTGTAAGACATGAGCTACTAGGCAAGGCTGGGTAGGCAAAGATTTTTTCCTTGAAGTGTAAGAGGCTAAGTGGTGACCTTACAAAGGTTTATAAAATCACGGGGGGCATAGATAAGGTTACGGTTTTGGTGAATCCGAAACTGAAGGGCATAGGTTTAAGGTGAGCGGGAAAGATATAAAAGGGGCGACACAGAGGGTGGTGCACGTTGGGTTGATCTGCCAGAGGAAGTAATAGAGGCAGGTACAGTTACAACATTTCAAATATATTTGGACAGGTACATGGATAAGAAAAGTTAAGAAGGATATGGGCTAAACACAGGCAAATGGGAAACAAAAATAGAAATTGCTGGAAAAGCTCAGCAGATCTGGCAGCATCTGTGGAAAGAAATCAGAATTAATGTATCAGGTCCAGTGACCCTTCCTTCAAACCTTCCTCAGGCAAATGGGGCGTGTTCTGTTTAGGAAATCTGGTTGGCATGGATGGTCTGTTTCTGTACTTATACCTCTCTGACTGGATGATTCTATGAATTTATCCATTTTAATTATGTATGCTTGTCCTTTCTCTGCACTGCACCCCCTCTTTTTGTTTCAACCTCTTTGAGTTTCACATTGTAACTAATCCCTTGGTAATTCCTGATCGAATTTATCAATAACTATCTTTTATATATGGACCCTAATTCTGAACTCACTTATAATGGGATGATCTACTTATAGAATTTATTCATAATTTTGAAGATCATTGTCAGCTTACCCCCTAGTCTACCCTTTACAAGGAGAAAGCGACATTATGTTTATACACTGCAAACTGCGCACTTTTCAGAAACATGTTTTTCTTTCAATAGGTCAAGTGTTGAAAGCATGGGACATCGGAGTGGCTTCAATGAAGAAGGGGGAGATCTGTCAGTTGATCTGTAAACCAAACTATGCCTATGGGGCTGCTGGCAGCCCCCCTAAAGTCCCTGCAAATGCCACATTACTGTTTGAGGTGGGTGTGTCTTTATTAGTTGTCGCTTCCATTTCTACCTTGATATCACACCATGGAGTTAGAAAACCCACCACTGCCTTCTCAGGGTTACTGAAGGTGGACAATAAACACAGCCTTTCCTGCAGGAATGCTCATTGAGAGGAACATAGGATCAAGAGTCAGCCATTCGGCCCCTCGTCTCTGCTCAACCATTCTCCATCATGGCTGATCATCTATCTTAATGCTGCTTTCCTACACTATTCCCATATCCCTTGATATCACTTTTATCTATAAAGCTATGATTTCTGTCTTGAGTATGACCAAAGCTTCCATAGCCCTATGAGGTAGAAAATTTCAATAACTCACCATCCTCTGAGTAAAGATGTTTCTTTTCATCTTAGTCCCTTTATTCTGAGTCTGTGTCACATGGTTCCACAGTCCTCAGTTAGGGGAAACATTTTTTTCTGTACTCTGCATGAAGGATTTTCAAATTTCAATTATGTCAACTAAGCTTTAAAGCCTTTGAAAATTTCTCTGAACTACTTTATCCTTTCCCCTTTCCTGAAATACTTACTGTTTTGTTTCTCAATTTAACTGTGTAAGTAAAACAAAAAAAAAAATCTCAAGGCATGATTGACCTTGCCCTGATGCTAACCCTGTCCCCATGACTCTTAATGGTTTAGCCTATGACTTGGATGGCAGAAGTGATTGTGGTATGACCAAGTTTGCAGATGGTACAAAAGCAGACGGGAAGGCAAATGGTAAAAGGATGACACCAATATAGACAGGTTAAATGAGTGGACAAAGGCTTGTCAGATGGAATATAATGTTGGAAAAGGTGAGGTCATGCACTTTAGCAGGAAAAATAGAGGAGCTGAATATTATTTAAATGGAGAAAGACTGCAGAAAGCTGCAGCAAAGAAGATTTTGGGGAGTTTTTGTGCATGAATCACAATAAGCTAACATCCAAGTTCAGCCGGTAATATAGAAGGCAAACAGCATGTTGACCTTTATTTCAGAAGGAATGGAGTATAAAAAATGGGCGTCTTGTTAAAACTACCCAAGGCATGAGATACCGAAATACTGCCAACAATTTCAATCACCTTATCCAAGGAAAGATATTGGCATTAGAGGCAATACAGAGTGGCTGGCCCTGGGCATGGAGAGATTTTCTTATGAGGTTCCCTGTAGTACGGAAACAGGCCCTTCAGCCCAACAAGTCCACACCAACCCTCTGAGGAGTAACCCACCCAGACCCAGTCCCCTAACACGATGGGCAATTCACCCGACTTACACATCTTTGAAAACTGGAGGACCCGGAGGAAACCCACGCAGGCACGGGGAGAATGTGCAAACTCCACGCAGATAGTTGCCTGAGGCTGGAATTGAACCCAGGTCCCTAGCACTGTGAGGCAGCAGTGCTAACCACTGAGCCACCATGCCGCCCCAAGGTTGAGTACGTTGTATCCATTTGATTTTTAGAAGAAGAAGAGAAAATGTTACAAATAATATTCTTAGGGAATTTGACAGAGCAGATGTGGAGAGATTATTCTTCCTGTGTGAGAGAATCTAGGGCCAAAAGGAATCATCTCAGAGTTAGGGGCTGCTCAGTTCCGACAGAAATGAGGAGGAATTCCTTCTCACAGAGGATAATGAATCTATGGAATTCTGGAATGCAGAGTGCTTTTGATTCTAGGTTATTAAGTATAGTCAAAGCTAAAATCGTCAGATTTTCAATCAGTAACAGAATCAAGGTTACTTGGGATAAGGCAGAAAAGGGAAGTTGAGCATTAGTAAATCAGCCATGGTCTCAATGAATGATGGAACAGACTCAATGGGCTGAATGGCCTACTTCTGTTCCAATGTCTTATGGTTTTATTATAGTCTTGTAGCACCCAAAGTCATGAGTGAGCCATTCAGGATAATCAGTGCTGACAGAAAGCCAGCCAGCACGCACACCAGCTCTCCCCCCTCACTCGTCCACCCCCACAAT
>NC_057735.1:44486584-44498114 GCF_004010195.1 Chiloscyllium plagiosum | reverse complement strand
ACCCCCTCCGAATGTGCAGCACTCAACTCTCTCTGCACCAACCCCCGTTTTCACCATCAAACCTGCTGCCAAAAGTGGCAATCTGGATGATAGACCTCAATGCTGTGGTCGAACGCCAGCTCTCTGACATCACTTCCTACCTCCCCCTTGACCATGACCCTACTGTGACCAATCATTTGCACTGTCTGTGACCTCATTGCCTCTGGTGATCTCCCCTCAACCACCTCCAACCTTATAGTCCCCCAGCCCCGCAATGCCTGGTTCTACCTGCTCCCCAAATCGACAAGCCCAACCACCCCGGCCGACCCATAGTCTCTGCACGTTCCTGTCTCATCAAACTAATCTTGTGCTATCTTGACTCTATCGTCTCCCCCTTGGTCCAGGTACTTCCCACCTACATCTGCAACACTAACCACACCCTCCACCTCTTTGGTAACTTCCAGTTTCCTGGCCCCCAGTGCTCTATCTTCACTATGGATGTGCAGTCCTTATATGTGTCCATACCGCACAAGGATGGCGTCCAGTCCCTCAGCTTCTTCCTCTACAACAGACCCATCCAGACCCCCTCCACTAATACCCTCCTCCGCCTCGCTGAACTGGTCTTTGCCCTTAATAACTTTTCCTTTAACTCCTCCCATTTCCTCAAATCCAGGGGGTGGTCATGGGCACCCAGATGGGCCCCAGCTATGCCTGCCTCTTTATGGCCATGTCGAACAGTCTCTCTTCAATACCTACACAGGCACTGTACCCCAACTCTTCTGCTTTTACATCAATGACTACATCGGTGCGGCGTCCTGCACCCAGGCTGAACTGGAACAGTTCATCGACTTCACCCAAACTTTCACCCTGCCCTCAAATTCACTTGGTCCAACTCGGATACTTCCCTCCCCTTTCTTGATCTCTCCATTTCCATCTCCAGTGACAATCTCCAGACGGATGTTTACTACAAACTTACAAATGCCCATAACTGCCTGGACTACACCTCCTCCCACCCATTCTCCGGCACACCACCCCTCTCACCTCCATTTAAGGCCCCAAACAGTCCTTTAAGTGAGACAGAGGTCCACCTGCCTCTCCTCCAACCTAGTTTACTGTATCTGGTGCTCCAAATGTGCTCTCTCTACATCATGAAAATCAAACATATACTCAGGGCACGTTTCACCGAACATCTCAGCCGGGTTTTCAGGGGCCGACCTGACCTCCCAGTCATTGCCCATTTTAATTCCCCTTCCCTTTCCCTTTCCGACATGACCATCCCTGGCCTCCTCCATTGCCATAGTGAATCAGACCGCAAACTGGAGAAACAACATCTCATCTTCCACATGGGAAGCCTACAGCCCGGAGGACTCAACATTGAGTTCTTCAATTTCAAATAACCTCCCTCCCTATCCCCCCGACTCCATTCCCAGCCCCTGCCCCCCTTCCATTCCTCTCATCGACCCTTCCTCCCAGCCACCAACCGGATTCCTTCCTCCCCATCGACCAACCAGGTCGTGCCCTCTACCTGTGTTCACCTATCCCCACCTCACCACCTCGCCTCTACCCTGTGCTTCCCTTACCACCACCACCACCCCCAGTCCTGAAGAAGGGTTACACCTGAAACATTGACTTCTCCACCTCCTGATGCTGCCTGGCGTGTTTTGTCCTTCCAGCCACCTGCTTGTCTACACAAGAAGATTTGGCAACCATGTTACTGAGGAAATCCAGGATCTACTTTAGGGCAATGGTGTTTCAGAACAGAGGCTAAACCTTGACTTCAAAATGTCCTTGCTAGTTTTGAGTGAGTGCAAGCTCTTAATTGCTCCTTAAAATTTTGACCTGTCTTTCTTTATTCCCTCCACCTCCTCCAGGTTTCCTGAAGATGTACTTGCAAATTTGATCCACGGGCATTGGTTGTGGTCCATTGACCAAACCCATTCAATGCTCAGTAAAAATAGCAGAACGACAGAGTGCTAAAGCAAGACTTCCATTAATATAACACCCATCACAACCCAAAAAATACCCAACGTGCTTTAAAACAATGCCGTGCCTTTAAAGTGTCTTCACCGCTGTGTTATAGGAAATGCTGCAACAAATCTGTACAATATATGGCCACAAACAGCAATATAAAATGATTATTTGTTTTAGCTTCTGGTTAAGGGATAAATTAACCTTGATGATGTGGAGAAATTTATACTCTTCTTCAAAATAGTGAAGAAGATCTTTAGCATCCATCTAAGAAGCTACTTGGGCCTTTGGTTTAAGTGTCACTCAAAGACAATACTTCCAACAGAGAAGCACCCACTCTATTCTGCAGTGAGAAAGCCAGGCCAGAGCTTTTGCTCAAATGTCTGGTGTAGGCCTTGAACCCAGAATCTTATGATTTGGAGATGAATGGCCAGCCCCAGCTGACATCATTCCCCATGGAGATGAAACCCTAAGAAATAGAGAGTCCCAGGTTTCGACCCAGTTTGTCCTTCCTCTGAATGTATTGTAGAACATCCAAGGAATATCACACATAGTAATATAGTGGTCTAAACATCATTGGGTGTGTTGGAGTTGAAACTCTCTATATTACATTGAAATGAGGGGTGTCATGGTGGCTCAGTGGTTAGCACTGCTGCCTCACTGTGGTAGGGACCCGAGTTCAATTCCAGCATTGGGTGACTGTCTGTGTGGAGTTAGCACATTCTCCCAGTGTCTGTTTGAGTTTCCTCCTACAGCCCAAAGATGTGCAGGTGAGGTGAATTGGCCATGCTAAATTGCCCATAGTGTTAGGTGCATGAGTCAGAGGGAAATGGGTCTTGGTGGGTTACTCTTCAGAGGGTTGGTGTGGACATGTTGGGCTGAAGGGCCTGTTTCCACACTGTAGGTAATCTAATCTAAATAGGAAATCATGGGAGTTTCAGCTCTCTGAAGCTATTGAGGGCACACTTGATATCAGTTGGGCTTTTTTTGTAGGTATTAATCTTCCATATTGTTGTGTGATTTAGATGGTGGTATTTGCTGTTTGCCTGCAATCATACCTACCCAGAGTCATTCTTACAAACTCAAAATGAGTAGAAGTACACAAGATTCCATTTAACAAGCTGTTTCAGAGCAGATGGCTAGAAAAAATATCAACGATCAACAGTAAGTTTCAGTCAAAAGGATGCTTGTGCATGATAGGGTTACTAAGTAGAGAATGTGCCAATAATGCTCGGCTTATTTTATCCTAATGGTTCTTAAATAGTGGCATTTCTGGTTGAAAATGCCCCACACAATAATGCCAATGCTGGCAGAATGAGTATCACTGAACCTGCTCAGCTCCTGCAGTGGCTCACCCCCATTCATTCAGAAGCATGGAGTTAACAATACCAACCTCCATGGTAATGATTAACTGTAGAATCCTTCATCTATCACTCAGACACAATAATGTAATGTGCTGCATGTTACAAGGGGCATCAGGACCCATTGTGTCAGGTAAAAGAATGTGTCCTAAAGCGCCACTTTTTCACAGGTGCACAGGGTGGACAATTCATGTTTTAATATTCACTCATGCAATGTGGGCATTTCTGTCTGGCCAGCAATTATTGTCTGTCCATATTACCCTTGAGCAGGTCATGGTAAGCTGCCTTCTTGAACTGCTGCAGTCCTTGTACTGTAGGTAAACCCACAATACTTAAGGGATTTTGACCTAGTGACAGTAGGGGAACAGTGAGATATTTCCAAATCAGGATGGTGAGGTGCTTGGATGGGGACTTGCAGCATGTGGTGGTCCCATGTATCTGCTGCCCTTGTCCTTCTAGATGGAAGTAGTCATGGGTTTGAAAGGTTCTATCTAAGGATCTTTGGTGCATTTTGTAGATAGTACATACTGCTACCTCTAAGCATCAGTGGTGGAGGGTGTGAATGATTATGGATGTCATGCCAATCAAGCCGCTGCTTTATCCTGGATGGTGTCAAGCTTCTTGATGGTAGTTGGAGCTGCACCCATCCAGGTATGTTGGGACTATTCCATCACACCCCTGATGGGGGACAAGCTTTGGGAGTCAGAAAGTGGTTGCACAGTCATTTTACACTAGCTACAGTGTTGGCATCTCAGAGGCCTCAGCAGTGCCACCAGATAAACCAGCCATTACTGAGGACTGCAGGACACCTCCGAAAACAGAACAATGAATTAAAAGTCACTGTGCCAAGTATCTGGGGCCCAAGCTGTCTCTGAAGGTCATCGGTGCTGTGGGTACTGCTTTCCCTGCTCTTGACCATGTCTTTGGCTTGTCAGATTTTCCATCCTTACTTATACTGATAGCATCCCGATGTAGCAGAGGGTTATCCTACAAGCAGAAAAACTGATTCCATTTAGCTCACCATAATTTTACAGTATACCTCTCTTCCTACCTATTGACTGACCAATGTTTTGTGCCAAGATTCAATATTTTCTGTGTTGTAACCATTTATAGATATTTGTTGGCGGATCTCAATGAGGACAAAATTTTCATGCTCCATCGCACCAATGCTCTGGATTATCCCAATCAATTGTAAAGATTCCTTCTCTATGAGCATACCCAAATAGCTCTATGCTGGCTTGAGATCAAAACCTGTAGCAGCTGAAGGTAGCTGAAACATTATTGCAGCTTAACTTTACCAGATATTGTGTCCCTAGTACCAGTCATATTCTTCCCTTCCAAACCTTCTCCCTGCGTTATGACTGCAGAATCACAAAGCAATCAAAAATGCTAGCTCTGAGAAACAAGCTGCTGCCAACTGTTAACTCCAGGACACACTGTTCAAAGCTTCATCAAGGCAAGTTAGTGCTCACTCTACTCACTGTCTTCAGTCTTCGTAGAGGTCCACATGCCATGAAGACGTTCCACAGGATGAAGGTCCATGACAGCCTGTCAGAGCAGAAGCTGAGTCTTTCATAACTGGGACAGACATTGTCAAGCAGTGTGGGTCCAAAATTCTGACGCAACTCAATTCAATCATCATTTCTATAATTCCTGAGCACTAATCTAGCCCAGAGCCCAAACTCATACTGACACCAGGCAAAATCGACGTTTCGGGCAAAAGCCCTTCATCAGGAATAAAGGCAGAGAGCCTGAAGCGTGGAGAGATAAGCTATCAATGCTGACTGCGCTCCTGTCAATGTAATTGGACAAGACATCACACCCTCTGGATACAATCTGGTGGACACCAAAGGGCAAAGCTGTGAGTCATCAGGAAGTCTTATAATGTGGGACATTCAAGCACAGTGATTCATCTTCCCAGATAGTTTACATTTGAGACAAGTGTTGTTTATTTTCCTAACTTGCCCTGTTTATAACATAGCTTGTCACTGGTGCACAATTCCACATGCATCAACCATTCAGAGTTGAGACACAATGAGAGACTGGAAAAGATATTTTGCTTTATCCATTTGCCGTGCACTGTGTACTCTCCACTGAGTCACTTTCATAGGGATATACAAGAAATATCGGCATCATGTTCACCAACCTGCAGTCTTCCGGCACCTCACCTGTGGCTATCGATGATACAAATATCCCAGCAATCTCTTCCCTATTTTCTCACATAGCCCTAGGGTATACCCAATTAGGGTTGAGAGTGTGTTATTGGAAAAGGACAGCAGGTCAGGCAGCATCTGAGGAACAGGAAATTCATCAGGACTGAGGCTGGGAGCCTTGGGGGTTGAGAGATAAATGGGAAAGAAGTGAGGCTGGGGGGAAGGTAGCTGAGAGTGTGATAGGTGGAAGGAGGTGGGGATAATGGTGATCGCGATGGAGGAGGCCCAGGACCTGCATGTCCTCGGCAGAGTGGGAGGGGGAGTTGAAATGTTCGGATGCATAACCTACTGTATTTTTCCAGCAACACACTCTCAACTCTGATCTCCAGCATCTGCAGACTTCACTGTCTCCTATACCTGATCAGGTCCCAGGGATTTATCCAACTTGATGTGTTTTAAGACATCCAGCATCCCCTCTTCTATAATATGGACATTTTTCAGGATGTCGCTATTCATTTCCCCACATTCTCTATCTTCCATATTGTTCTCCACTCTAAACACCAAAGCAAAATACTCATTTAGTATCTCCTGCATCTCCTGTGGTTTCACCCATAGGTTGTAGAGAAATTGTCATTCCTCAGGAAAGGCATAAAAATGACCCAAAAACACAGGCTAATTTGGGGGACGAGACCTGGGAAATTCCTTTAAAACCTCTTTAGATGCTAAGCATTACTCCAGAGCATTCCAAGCCAGCTGTATACCACATGGTATCTTTGAAACCAGGTGCACATTGCCCTAGCTGCATGAATACATCACAACATTGTCTATCATGCAGCCCGCCCAACAGTATTTGGAAAATCCATGTAGAGTTGTGCCAGTCTCAAATTGTGTGGTTTTTTTTCCTGGCTGCTTATTCACACTATCACATACTGCTGCTTCTCACAGAGTTATTGAGATAAGAAACGGAGATGGGGTAGAAGTGGACCAACCCTCAACTTCAGGAAGTCATGGGCCAGACAATCTGTTTTACTCTGGAGCACACAGTCCACTGCCTTCCAGGCACTGGAACAGGGTAGCTTCTCACATTGCTAAGACCTTTATGGTTTTTAGAAGTGAACCCTAAGGCTGTGGAGGACCTAGGTGAAGGACAAGACATGGCTGACTAGGACTTAGACCTGACAACTGCACACCTGTATGTTGAAGGCAGTGAGACTCATGATAATACATGACGGACCTTCCTATCTCCTTCCTGGCTACCACTGACTGGTCTTTTTTCATTAGTCATTCATGGGCTGAGTGCATTGCTGACCAGGCTAGAATTTATTGCCCTTTTTGAATTGCCCAGAGGGAAGTTAAGAGGAGAAATTGAGGTAACCAGAAAGTGAGTTAAGAGTCAACTACATCACTGTGGGTCTGGAGACACATGTCAGCCAAACTAGGTAAAGATGACAGTTGCCTTCCCTAAAGGATGTTGGTGAACCAGTTAGGTTTTTCGAGCAATTGACAATAGATTTATGGTCATCATTCGACCCTTAATTCCAGGTTCTTATTGACTTCAAATTCCACCATCTAGTCTCTGTCCTACTGTCAGGACTGGTTTCTCATGTATCCCTGTCGGGTTTTTGTACTTTAAGAGTCAAATGGATTCAGTTGAACTCCTATGATAAAGTTAATTCTCTTCTCCTGGGATTGATCTGTCTGTCATCATCTGATCACTCACTACCTGAATTGATTTTGTCAGAGCTAAATCAGTCCCTGACCTCATTACAGCCTTGGTTCAGGCTTGGATAGACAAGTGGCAAGTAACATTCACACCACACAAGTGCCAGGCAATGTCCATCTCCGATAAGAGACAATCTAACCACTGCCCCTTGTTATTAAATCCTGAGGGTTATCATCGACCAGAAATGCATCTAGGCTCACCGTCTAAAGAGCAGGCCAGAGGCTAGGAATCCTAGCAGAGAGTAACTCATCTTATGACTCCCCAAAGCCTGTCCCCTTGTTCAGCTTCTGATTTAATATATTGTTTGGAAACAATTCTGTATCCAAAGAATTATTTTTTTCCAAGATGTCCAATCCTATAATTTTTTATTTAGTCTCAAAACTTTTACTGTGCTTGCAAAGTCAAGATACTGTGACATCATGGAGAAAATAGTTTTTTACTTGAATATGAATCATTTGAATGTTCTGACAAGTTGGATTGCTTGGTCACAGTTGCCAAAGTTTCAAACTAAAGAAATCCATTTCTTTTCATTTCTTTTCCAGTTCCTCTGATCTCTTTTAGGTTTAGTTTGTAAATTCTATGACAGAGCCAGCTGAAGGTTTTCTCTGCAATGTTGTAGTAATGATTAGATGTTAGGCGAAAGTGAGGACTGCAGATGCTGGAGATTAGAGTCGAGTGTGTGGTGCTGGAAAAGCACTGCAGGTCAGGCAGCATCCAAGGAGCAGGAAAACCGACATTTCGGGCAAAAGCCCTTCATCAGGAATGTGAGAATGATTACATGTTGTCCGTCTCTGATTACAGTTGCAGTCATTATTATAAGGAGATATTTTGCAAAAGAGATGTTTTATCGATGAACATGTAGCTCAGCAAGCTCTGGATTGTGTTCTGTTCAAGCTACTACTCAGCTGGAGCTCTGTCACTGAATATCAACAGTTTTCAGAATATGGAAACTGGGAATTATGAGAAAATGCCTGGATGATTCCATATGTTAAGACATTTACTGTCTGGCCTCATTACTCACACAATCTAGCAGATGGGGAGGAAAACGAGCACAACAAAGAAGAAGGAAAGAATGGTGGAGAGAAATCAGTGAGAAAGGGGAGAATTATGGAGAGAAAGCAAAGAAAAGCAGGTAGTTACTGAGAGAAGGAGAGTCGTGGATGGACAGACAAGAGGAGCAGGCCTTAGTTTCTGCAATGGCACGATTGTGATGTGAGTTTGAGGAGAGTGAACCTGTATTCTCCAGAGTTTTGAAGAATGGGAGGCCGTTTCATTGAAGCAAACAAAAGTCTTCTAGGCTTGAAAGAGTAGATGCAGGAAGGATGTTTTCCCAACTGCAGAGGTGTAGACCCAAGCTAGAGAGATTGAGAAGAAGATGACAAGAGGACTGAGATGAGGAGGAATTTCTTCACCCAGGGGATGGCGAATCTCTGAAATTTTCTATCCCAGAGGGATGTCAATCAGTGATTATGTTCAAGACAGAGGCTGACAGATTTGTGGATGTTAAAGACCTCAAGGGAGTTGGGCATAATGCAGGAAATGATGTCATGCCTGGTTGCATGGTGGAGATGGCTGGATGGGCTGAATAGCCTCACCTTGCTGCTATGGTTGTAAATCAAAAATGGGAGTAATGGAGAAAAATCAGGAGATATGGAGAGTAGCAGAAATAGTAGTGATGAGGAAGTAAGGCCAGAAAACAGACATTGGATAGAATAATAATGGGAGGAGATGCTAGCAGATACAACTGAAAGTTAGGGAATAACAGAGTGGAACAGTCAATTGCAAGTCAATAGTTGGAACTTTCAAAGATGCTGTGAGTCCTGTGGAGTGAGACCGATAGGAAACAGCATAAGATGTGGCCAGGCAATTGGTTAGAGAAAAGGGAGGGAGTGAAATGGAAGGATACAGTGTAAATTAGGAGAATCAATTCATCCACTGAGTCACGTGGAACTGAGAGAGAAAATAACATTGCGGAGAAGGGGAGGTTGAGATAGAAATATTGATTTGTGTCTGGGAGGGCGACTGGGGAATCTTTTAAAATAGAGATAAAAATGCAGAAATCTAATCTTTTGCAGGACTTGGGTTTAAATTAGATACTGTCAACCAGGTCTGTGAAGTTTTCCAAATATGCAGAGAATGTTGAGTTAATTTCTAGTCTGAGTTGGAGCACAAGATTAACAATGCTTTGCCGAAGTTCATGACAGTTGGAGTTTTGTGTACAGTTTAGGTCTCTATATCTAAGGAAGGATAAACTTGTCTTAGAGACAATGCAACAAACGTTCACTAGATTGGTTGCTGGAATGACAGAGTTGTCTTATCACGAGATCTTAATAGAATAGACCCTTACTTTTGGGGGCTTGGAAAAATAAGAAGCGATATGATAGAAACACAATAGATTCTGAGTGGGGATTGAGCAGATAGATGCAGAGAGATTTGTGTCCTGTTGTACATTGTGGAACACAGTGCTATTGTCTCAATATAAGGAATCAGCCACTTAGGACTGAGATAAAGAGAAATATATTCATTTGGAGGCAGGGGGTGGTGTTAGTGGGAAGTTATAGAATTCTCTGTCTCAGAGAACTGTAGATGTTGTCGTTGAGCACATTCATAGATGAGATTAGTACACTTTTGAAAACTAAGGGAATCAGAGGATATGAAGATGAGAAGGAAAGTAGAATTGAGAAAACATTGAAAGATAATACTCCACAGTTTGTCTCTTCATTCATATTTATTGTGGAACAAACTGATAATATAATCACACGTTCTTTGGTAGTAATTTATTGAAGAATTTAGTTGTTTCCATGTCAAGTTCATCTTGTTCTCTTCGTTCTTGCCTCAGTACCTTCTGAAAGAGGCAGGTCAGTAATCCCCTGATGAACAGTGTTACACCAGTTAGATAGTTCTCACTCTCAAAATCAAGCATCACTTTAGAGGTTTGATTTTTCCATGTCTTCCGCCAACACTTACGAATATTTGGTCTGGTCAGTTTTTATTGAATAGTGGTCTTTGCCAGCTGGGAAACTGTTCCATCAACTTTTAGGAGTGTTTGAGTTTGGCATGGATACTGACCAGGGAGTACAGCCTGGACGACAGATAGAAACTTGTCTTGATGGCTCACATCTGACCCAGTGCTTGACACCAGAGTCAGTAAACATTCTGTTCCCTGGAACTCTAATCCATTCACTGAGTTAGTGAACAAACTCAGTACAACGTAATTGGCTGCACTTCTGCAGAATATCTATTTTTTTTCTTTTATTTTTCCTTGGGATTTGGGTGCTAACTTTTAGTTGTCTTTGAACTGAATGGCTTGCTGGGCTACTTAACTCGACAGGGTTCTGAAAAGATTTACAAGGATGTTGCCAGGGTTGGAGGGTTTGAGCTAAACAGGGACGCTGAACAGGCTGGGGCTGTTTTCCCTGGGCCGTCGGAGGCTGAGGAGTGACCTTATAGAGATTTATAAAATCATGAGGAGCATGGATAGGGTACATAGGCAAGATCTTTTCCCTGGGATTGGAGAGTCCAAAACTAGAGGGCCGAGGTTTAGGGTGAGGGCGGAAAGATTTAAAAGGGAACAAAGGGGCAACTTTTTCATGTTAAGGGTGGTGCATATATACGGAATGAGCTGCCAGAGGAAGTGGTAGGCTGGTACAATTATAAAATTTAAAAGGCATCTGAATGGGTATATGAATAGGAAGGGTTTAGAGGGATATGAGCCAAGTATTGGCAAATGGGAGAAGGTTACTTTAGGAAATCTGGTCAGCATGGATGAGTTGGACTGAAGGATCTGTTTCTGTGCTGTACATCTCTATGACTCTAAGTAATTGGACAAGTTAAGAGTGAAGAAAGTGAGGACTGCAGATGCTGGAGATCAGAGTCAAGAGCGTGTTGCTGGGAAAGTACAGCAGGTCAGGCAGCATCCAAGGAGCAGCAGAATCGACATTTTGGGCATATGCCCTTCATCAGTTAAGAGTGAACCACATTTCTGCAGATCTGCACCCATATTTAGACCAGAACAGATAAAGACAGCAGATTTCTTTCCCTAAGGGACATTAGTGAACCAGATGGGCTTTTGCGACAATGATAGTTTCACCATCAGGAGTTATTAACTGAATTCAAATTCTGCCACTTGCCATAATGGGACTGAACCCAATGCATTAACCTGGCCCAACGAACGACTAGGAGAAAGTGAGGACTGCAGATGCTGGGGATCAGAGCTTAAAAATGTGTTGCTGGAAAAGCGCAGCAGGTCAGGCAGGTGAATTTCTGATGGATATTGAAGGATCCCTTGCGGCCTTGGAGAGAAGTGAGGGGGGAGGTGTGGGCGCAAGTTTTGCATTTTTTGTGGT
>NC_057735.1:44486030-44486517 GCF_004010195.1 Chiloscyllium plagiosum | reverse complement strand
GCTGATAGGGGTGGGGAGGGAAATATATCCTTGGTGGTGGGGTCCGTTTGGAGGAGGTGGAAATGACGAAGGATGATCCGATATATCTGGAGTTTGGTGGGGTGGTAGGTGAGGACCAGTGGGGTTCTGTCCTGGTGGCGATTGGAGGGGCGGGGCTCAAGGGCGGAGGAGCGGGAAGTGGAGGAGATGCGGTGGAGAGCATCGTCAACCACGTGGAAGGGGGAATTGCGGTCTTTGAAGAAGGAGGCCATCTGGGTTGTTCAGTATTGGAATTGGTCCTCCTGGGAGCAGATGCGGCGGAGACGAAGGAATTGGGAATATGGGATGGCGTTTTTACAGGGGTCACGGTGGGAGGAGGTGTAGTCTAGGTAGTTGTGGGAGTCAGTCAGTTTATAGTATACATCCGTGTTGAGTCAGTCGTCCGAGATAGAGATGGAGAGGTCTAGGAAGGGGAGGTAGGAGTCTGAGACGGTCCAGGTGAATTTGA
>NC_057735.1:44467485-44482403 GCF_004010195.1 Chiloscyllium plagiosum | reverse complement strand
ACGCCCCTCCCCCAAGTCCCTCCTCCCTACCTTATATCTTAGCCTGCTTAGCACACCCTCCTCATTCCTGAAGAAGGGCTTATGCCCGAAACGTCGATTCTCCTTCTCCTTGGATGCTGCCTGACCTGCTGCGCTTTTCCAGCAACACATTTTTAAACTAACGAACGACTAGTCCAGTAACCTTGTGACTGTGCTAAATGGGTTTTTTCTTCTTTGACCAGTCAAGTAGTTGTCGCATTGAAGTAATCACCAGATTGTGGCTCCTATGCTCTCCACAACTAATGTTCCCACTGTGTGTGAAATAATTCCACACAGGCCGGAATTCCCTGTATTTACATGTATAGTACTTGACACTGGTCCAGCTCGCTCAGAGCCAGTTCCTAGGGTGAACAGACACTCCTGTTAATTACCTGTTGGCCAGGATGCCCTGATTGGGCTAGATTAACAGCCCCAGTCAGGGAACTCATATTCCATGAAGTCCACCTGGCTGACCTTGCTCCAATCACTACAAAGTGCCAGTGTTTGAGCTGGTCTAGGGCAACAGGATCCTCTTGTACTCTTGTGCTCAGAGGTCAAAGAGGTAGCTTCTGAGTGTTTCTCTGTAGAGTCGTTGGCAGTACCTGCAAGAGATTTGGAAGAAAGGCTTCTTGTATACAATGGATGAGATTTACAGTGGGGTTACTGTAAAAGTTGTAGTAGAATTAAGAATGGTCCTTCCTTGGTTGGTGGGGCATGGATGTCCCTTGTCAGCAGCATGGATGTCACAGGAGTGGTCCAAGTCTTCTCCTGCAATGAAAAGAGCTCATAGACTGTGAGGAGCCTAATGTCTGGCAACCCTCCACTGGCTTGCTCTGTCTTGTTATAGGATAAATTCTCCTACACTAAGAGAAAGGGAGGGATTGAGTGAGGTGAAAGTGGGTGACATGGCCGTTTCTGCTGGTGGAGATGGGTGAAAGGTGATGAGGTGAACCAATGTAGCATGGAACGAAGGAGTGATGAAAGGTGTTTCAGGCATTTGTGAGAGTGACAGAGTATAAGCCTGGGTAGGAGGTAGGTGCTAGAGCAGAGATCGAGTGAGTGTGAGGTAACAGAGAGAGGAGTGTAGCACTTACCTTGGTGCAGTGGAGAAAGCATGTGATTTCCTTGCAGCACTATTGGCTGCTCCTCCAGACAGTGGAGACAGTACTGATGTGAGTAGTGATCATGGACTAGTTTACAGGGATCTGGTGTCATGACATCCTCTGCCAGTGCTCAGGGAAGGGGACAGCTCTCCTCTGCATTGTCCCGTGCATCAGGATCCCCAGGTACCTGTCAGAGAATCGCGGTACCATTTTCTCTTTCCGACATTTCAGGTTCTGTCCGTGTCTGAGCAGGGCAGCTTCGGAATGTTAGTGTTTATCCAGGCACACTGTGGCTTGTTAAAGATGGCATGGGCACAAAGGATGCTGGTAATTGGCAGCTATCTGCTAAGTGATAAGTTGTTCTGGGAATTGTGCATGGTAAGGTGGAGCTCAATTTGGACATGAGGGACATCGGGGGCAGAGAAAGTTAGGTGAGGTATAATATGAAAGCTCGCTAGGCATTATGGCAGAAAGCCCTCCAGAAAGCTTGGTGCAGCATAGACTTAGCCAGAAAAAAATGTAAGATTCAGCCGTATATGTTTTAAACAAACCACCTTTTGAAACTCCAGCAGTTACAGATCTAACCTATTCAACCTCTCAACATGAGACAGCCATCTGTCACAGTGGCTCAGTTGTTCGCACTGCTGCCTCACAGCGCCAGGGACCTGGGTTCGATTCCTGTCTGTGTGGAGTTTGCACATTCTCCCTGTGTCTGTATGGGTTTCCTCCGGGTGCTCCGGTTTCCTCCCAGAGTCCAAAGATGTGCAGGTCAGGTGAATTGGCCATGCTAATTCGCCCACAGTGTTAGGTGCATTAGTCAGGAGTAAATATGGGGAATGTTTCTGGGTGGGTTACTCTTTGGAGGGTCGGTGCAGAATTATTGGACTGAACAGCCTGTTTCCATACTGTCGGGAATCTAATCTAATCCCAATCCCAATAGTCTGAGAAACTTTCTTGAAATTGTTTCCAACACATTTATATCATTCCATATCATTCAGGGCGGCACGGTGGCACAGTAGTTAGCACTGTTGCCTCAAAGCGCCAGCGACCCGGGTTCAATTCCCGCCTCAGGCGACTGACTGTGTGGAGTTTGCATGTTCTCCCTGTGTCTGTGTGAGTTTGCTCCGGTTTCCTCCCACAGTCCAAAGATGTGCAGGTCAGGTGAATTGGCCATGCTAAATTGCCCGTAGTGTTAGGTAAGGGGTAAATGTAGGGGTATGGGTGGGTTGCGCTTCGGCGGGTCGGTGTGGACTTGTTGGGCCGAAGGGCCTGTTTCCACACTGTAATCTAATCTAATAAATTAGCTGACCAATCCTACACAGTACACAGTGCTCTCATTTGTGCCCTGTGTAACTCTCCCTCAGAGGTTGTGCAACTAAGGGCTAACTGACACTCTAACTTTCCAGATGGGACATAGACTTGCTGCTCTTCAATGAGATTAAATAGCACAGATCACAGAACGTAGGCCAGCAGGCAGATTCCACATTAGCCTTGTTCTCAATTCCTTCACCAAAACTCACGTGAAGTGAAAATTGATCCCTTTATTGCAGTTAGAAAAAGAGATCTCTGGTTGCTGGCTCTGATGACTTTTCATGTAAGCTGCTCATCGATGAATTGAGGCCAATCTTTGAAAGACCATGATTCATATGTTTGGAAGCTTCCTGGATAGTCCTCTTGGTTTGGAGAGAAACTGAGTCAATACTAGTGGTATCTCCCATTGCCATTATCTTTATTAATGATCTGGATGGAGGTGTAATGGAAACCATTTGCAGGTTTGTGGATGACACAAAGGTTCTGGGTCCCCAGCACACCCTGACTGCAGTGCTAAAGACTAATGGCCCTAACCAAGCAATTCCACCAAAGCTAGGATACTCGCATTTACCTGTCAAAGTGGAAAATTAAAAGAAATATCCCCCCATCATAAGATCAGAAATAGGAATATTTGCTGATGATTGCCCAGTGTTCAGCGCCATTCCTAATTTCTCAAAACAAAATGAAGCAGGGTGTGCACATATGCTGCAAGATCAGAAGACAGGGAAGTAGAAGTAGGCCATTCAGCCCATCAAGTTTGCCCAACCATTCAATGAAATCATTGCTTTCTAACTTTATTTTCCTGCCTTTTCCCCATAACCCTTGATTCCCTTACAGATTAAAAATCTGTCTATCTAAGCTTTGAATGCTTAATGTCCCAGCCTTGAAAACCCTTTTAAGAATTCCACAGAGAGAAGAAATTCTTTGAGGGAAGAAATTCCTCCACATCTCTATCTTAAATGAGCAATCCCTGATTCTGAGATTATGCCCTCTGGTCCTAGACTCTCCCACAAGGGAAACAATTTTTTCTTCCGTACCCTGTCAAGTCCCCTAAGAATCTTATGTTTCAATAAGGACGCCTCTCATTCCTCTATATTACAATGAGTACAGGCCCAATATATTCAATCTCTCTTCAGGTATCAATCCAGTGAATCTTCTTTGACCTGTCTCTAATGTTAATTTATCTTTCCATAGATAAGTGGCCCAAAACTGCTGTCAGTATCCCAGCTGTGGTCTGACTAGTGACTTGTATCATTCTAGCCAAACCTCCCAAATTTTATAACCTAGTCCCTTTGAAATAAAACCAACATTCCATTTGTCTTCCCTGTTACCTGCTGAATTTAGATGCTAGCGTTTTGTGATTCATGGACTCAGACTCCCAATACCCTCAGTTTTGTAGTTTTCTGCAGTGTTCCTCCATTGTCAGGAGCTTGCTAGGCCAGTTAAGAGTCTATTGCTGTGAATTTGAAATCACAGGTAGGCCAGACCAGGTAAGGCTGGCAGATTTCTCTCCCTCCAGGGCAATGAAGAACCAGCTGGCCTTTTTGTAATAACTGACGACAGTTTCATGCTTAGCAATACTGAATCCAGCTTTCACTTCCCTGTCTTGTTAATTGAATTTTTGATGGGATTTGTGCTTCTGCATTAGCCAGGGCCTCTGGGTTGCCAGTCCAATGTCATTACAACCCACCACTGACTCACCAGACTTGCTGCAAACAAGGCATTCAAATGGGAGCATGCTCATCAATTTGGCTATTTATATAAAAAGCTGGGATTGGGAACTGTCTCCCTTAACTACCCTGCTCTTTTGGAGCTTTGTTGAGCCTTTCCAGAAGTCGATGAGAATTTCTTTCCTAAATGACCTTTTCTTTTTTCCTTTGTCTGTTGTGCCTCTTACTGGGGCGTGGTTACACTCTGAAACTGGAGGACATGACTGATAGGATAACTAATTGGTCCCTGTCCTTTACATACCTGTGTGCTCATAAATTTACTCATTGGCCTGGAGATGTTTTGAAACCTGAGCACAGAAGCAGTGATGTGGGGGAAGAGGAACTGATGGTTGCATGAACCTTGCTAGATGCTGTCTCAGGATGGTTTGTATCCTTGCTTATATTTGTCACATTGATTTTACTGTATTTCTTCAGATCGCAATATAAATTGAAGTTTTGTTTAGTTCTTGCATCCAGATATTAAGCTTATTGTATAATGCCCTTGACCCATGGCCAGCTTTGTTGCATTTCTAACAAAGATTTTTATTGTTTCAGGTTGAACTCTTAGACTTCAAAGGCGAGGATTTAACAGAGTGTGAAGATGGAGGCATCATTCGTAGGATTAAGAAGAAAGGGCAGGGGTTTTCCACCCCTAACGAAGGAGCCACTGTTGAAGGTATGAACTCATTCACCAGGTAACCTGTAAGGAAGTGATCAGATTTTAATGTATGTTTCTCTCCCCTCCGTCAGTGGACCATGTATTTGGCGTATGGAAACCAGAATGATTCGCAAACCCGTGCACAAAACTCATCACTATTTTAGATTTGCATGCAACAGCCAATTCTTATGCATTATTCCCATCAGCCAAGTTCTAAAGCATAAAGAGATAATAAGAAGGATAATAACAGAAATAGTAACAAAACGGAATATTGCAAGTGCTGGAAATCTGAAATGCAAACTGAAATACACATCTCCTGTTACTGATGTGTAGGTGCCTTTACACTGTTATACTAACTTCATATTATGCCCATCCTGTGCTTGTCTTATTTTCCCTATTGCTGGAGTATTTAGTATTTACTTGAGGGATTTTCAAGTTCACTACAGTATTTTTGTCATATTTAGCTCAATTGGTAATCAGACAATCAATTATTAATTATTAAACAAATTAATCAATTACAGTATCACAAACTGTACAGAATACAGCATTCAATAACAGAACACAGATTTCTTAACAACCCATATAAGTAATAGTTCTGAAGGAAAGTGAGGAGAAAAACTAATATGTAATGGATTTGTTAATTATCATTTTATGGTAATTAAGAATAGAATGATTCTATGGAAAGTATATTAATAAGAATTAAGCATCGCGTATTATGATCCATTGGCATTTAGATTAATGAGGATTAAATGTATAATGCAAACTAGATGTTACAGGATCTTGGCACCGGCAAATGTTGCGAGCTTTCAGAGCTTTACAGGGAAACTGTTTCTCCCCATTAATCATGTCTTTTTGCAGATTTACTCTGCAAACTGGAAAATTCCACTGTTTCTCAGTTTATTCACTACTGAAATCCTCATTCATTCTCTCGTTAGTTTCAAGCTTGGAATTCCAATACACTCTAGGTATTCTCCCACATATCTATCATTTTCCAGCTTCCAGTAGCTGTAGAAAACATAATTGCTTCCCAGATATAGAGGATAATTTAGCAATGCTGATGAGAGGTACAGTGGCTCAGTGGTCAGCAGTGCTGCCTCACAGGACCAGGGACCCGGGTTCGATTCCAGCCTCGGGTGATTGTGTGAAGTTTGCACATTTTTCCCGTGTCTGAGCGGGTTTGCTCTGGCTTTCTCCCACACTCTAAAGATGTGCAGGTTAGGTGGATTGGCCATGCTAAATTGCCCTTTGATGTTCAAGGACGTGCAGGCTAGGTGTATTAGTCATGCAAAATGCACGGTTATAGTGTAGGGTGTAGGAGATTGGATCTGGGTGGGATGCTCTTCGGAGGTTGGTGCAGACTCAGTAGGCTGAATGGCCTGTCTCTGCATTGTAGGGATTCTGTGAGAGCTGGGTGGTCAAGTTTCTAGGTTCAGAGTGTTCCAATTAAAATGGAAGTGCCATGCAATAACAGAGAAGTTAAGAGATGGATGGGTTGAGCATTTTGCTTTTTTCTTTTATCTAAAGTAGGGAATTTCAGTTTGGTTTGTTTTAATGTTTGTTGAATAAATATCTTCAAAACTCAGATAATTTATTAATAAGCTTTTTATAATACAGTAGGTTCATTAATGATATTAATGTTTACCAGTGGTATTGGGTTAATTAAATATAAATTAACTAGGAAAAATAAATAAACTAATCCAATAAAGATGGCAGCGCATGTGATGTGTTGCAGCTGTTGTATGTGAGAGGTGGTGGACACCAGTGCAATTGGAGGCAAACATGTTTGCAGCTCAAGGAACTTCAGCTCAGTGTCAATGCGCTGCAGACTCAGCTATAGACACTGTGACACATCAGTGGGGGAGAATGGTACCAAGGTGCTTTGTTCCAGAAGGCAGTCACACCCTCCAGAATGAGGTCAGTGGTCAACAGGGAGGTGTTTTTATGAATGAGACAGATTAGGGGGCCAACATTTAAAAATGATGAAGCCTCAAACCTTCCAATTCTCCAATAGGATCAAAGTTCTTGAGCTTGTTTGGAGGC
This sequence comes from Chiloscyllium plagiosum, assembly GCF_004010195.1. Classification (NCBI taxonomy): domain Eukaryota; kingdom Metazoa; phylum Chordata; class Chondrichthyes; order Orectolobiformes; family Hemiscylliidae; genus Chiloscyllium; species Chiloscyllium plagiosum. Next base: position 44,475,564 of record NC_057735.1, on the reverse strand, counting down.
TGCAAGATGATGTCCGAACTGACTATTGCACTGCAGTCATTCAGTTGAGGAGACTGATTAAGAATGTAGGGGTAATTGAGAACAATATAGTCAGGGAATAGACACAGTCCTCTGTAACCAAGAGCCAAAGTCCAGAACAGCTGTGCAGCCTGCATGATGCCAGGGTTTAGGCAGTAAAGGAGGATTTTAAATTAAACAGGAAAGGAAAGGGATCACGTTGGGGGAGAGATATTCAATTTCACAAGATAGTTGAGCATGGTAGTAATCTGGGTAATGATAACCAGAATGGAGCAGAAAGATTCAGAGTACCTCTAAATGTAACAGTTTACTAGCACATAAAGCCTGAGATAACAAAAATGGCTCTCTCTCCAAATGTGAACAGCATCCATAACAAAATGGGAAAATTGCGAGCACAGATAGAAACAACTATGTATGACCTGATAGCCTTTAAGGAAACATGGCTACAAAGTGAGCAAGATTGGAACCTGAACACTAAAGAGATTATGATGTTTCAGAATTACAGAATGCTAAGAAAAGATGGTGAGGTAGGTTTGTAGGTAACTAAGCATGACATTAGTGTCATGTTGAGAGATGACCTTAGCTCAATGGAGCCACATGTATAATTATTTTGGGAAGAAATACTCAAGTTTCTGAGTTACATAATAATATTTATAATGCAAGAAGAAATTGATGGAGTATGTAACAATGCTACAATAATAATCATGGATGATTTTAGTTTGGGTGAATCAGATTAGCAATAGTAACCTGGAAAATTTGTTCATACAATATATTCAGAACAGTTGCTTAGACCAACATGTTCTTGAATTAACCAAGGAGTAAGCTATTCTAAATCTCAAAATGTATAATGAAACAGGATTAATCAACAGCACTATAGTAAAGGCGCCTTTAGGTGACAATGGTCATAATGTGATAGAATTTTATATTCAGTTTGAAGTCGAGAAATGTGGATTAGGATTTGTTTTAAACCTGATTAAAGGTATTTGTAAAGGTATGAAAACAGATAGTTAAAGTGAACTGGGAAAAGAGTTAAGATGTAATTCAGTAGAGATACAGTGGCAGAAATTTAAAGAGATGTTTAATAATTCATTTAATAGTAGCTTAATGATAATTAATTTTGTTTAATAATAATTTAATAAATGTAATAAAGATCTAACCCAGAGGGAAAGAAGGACTCTTTAAGAAAGAAACATCATAAAAAGGAGAGAATTAAGAATAATATCAAAGTGAAAGAAAGATTTGCAATTCTGCAAAGATTAGTGATGGGTTAGAAAATTAGATGGATTTTAAGAACTGCAAAAACTGACTTTAAAAAGGGGGGATAAACTATAGTATGAAACAAAGCTAGATGAAAATATAAACGCATAGTAGCCACTTGTACAAGTATTTAAAAAGGAAAACTGGAGAATAAGTCTGGTAGAACTAAAAATTGAAAAACAGGAATTGACAGCATATATTTTCTTAGTGTCTTCACTGCAGACAATTTTAAAACATTCCAAAGAAACTTAAAAATCAGGAGGCAAAAATGAGGGGGACAGTGAAAACAATGACCATCATCAGTGAAACAGTGCTGGGAAAGTTTTAATAATTATAGACGTGAGTGGCTGCATCTTAGGATCTTAAAAGAAATGATGACCTAGATAATCGCAATGATCATCCTCTAAAATTACTAGTGTTTTGGAATGGTCCTAGCTGATTGTAAAGCAACAAATGTAACATATTTCTTCAAGAAAGGAGGGAGACAGAAACTACATGCCTGTTGGCCTAACATCTTGCATAAAGAAATTGTAAGAATTCATTAATAAGGGGTGTTTAACATGATACTAAGAAAACCATAGTGGGATCTGGCAGAGTTAACATGGCTTTGTGAATCGTGTCTGAATAATTTATGAGAGTTCTTGGAGAAAGCGACAAATAAGACAGGTTAAGTGGACCTGTAGACATAATGCGTTTAGATTTTTAAAAAGTTTTTTTGTTTAGGAGACACCATCAAAGGCTAGTACATAAATTAAGGGCACATGGTTCGGGTGGGTGGGTAATATATTATCATGGATGAAGTAAAACAAAGAACTGTGGATGCTGTAAATCAGAACCAGAGACAGAAAGTAGTGGAGAAACTCAACAGGTCTGGCATCATCTGTGGAGAGAAAACTGAATTAATGTTTTGAATCTAATGAGGCCCTAATAAAGGACTGGTTAACCATTGGGAAGCGGAGAGTAGAGATAAATGAAACATTTTGTGTTAGCAAGCTGTAACCAATGGATTGCCAAAGGGATCAATGCAGGGACAACTATGCACGATATATTTCAATGACTTGGATAAAGTGACCAGATGAATAGTAGCTAAGCTTGCTGGTGACAGTGAGATATATACAAAAGTAAGTGTCAAGATGAGGTAGAAACTGCAAAGGGATATAGGTTGAGTAAGGAAAAAAGGCAGATGGTATACAATGTGGGAAATGCAAACCTATCAACACTGGCAGGAGAATTAGGAAGCTATTTAAATGGAGAAAGATTACCAAAACTCAATGGTACAGAGGGATCTGGATATCCTGGAACAAGAAATAAGAAATGCTACTTTGCAGGTGCAGCAAGTGATGAGGAAGGCAAATGGAATCTTGATATTTATTATAAGGGAATGGAATTCAAAGTAAGAATGTTTTTCTGCAACTGTCCAGGGCCTTGGTGTGACCACATCTGGTGTACTATGTAGAGTTTGGGCCTTTTTTGAAGAAGGATATAATTGCTTTAGAAGCAATTCTGAGAAGATTCAGTTATCTAAATCCTAAAATGAAGGACTTCTTTTGTGAAGCAAAGTTGACCAAGTTAGGTTTTCAGTTACTGGAGTTTGGAAGAATGTGAGGAGTTTTTATTGAAGCATAAAATTTCTGAGGAGACTTGTCAGGGTAGGTTGTGAGAGGATGTTTCCTCATGTAGAAGAGACTAGAAACAGGTGACAAATTAAAAAGTTAGAGATTTCCCTTTTAAGGTGAAGATGAGAAGAATTTTTTTTCTTTTGGTCTACAGAATTCTATTCCCTAGAAAATGGTGAGAGATGAGTCAGTGAATTTATTCAAGGCTTACATAGGTTTTTGATAGACAAAGGAGTGACCTGTTATAAGGGGCAAACAAGGAATTGGGGTTGAGAACTCAAATAGATTGGCCAGTTTCTTGTTGTTTAGTGGAGTACACTTGAAAGTCCTATTCGTGTCCCTATGTCCCATGTTCCAATGTTCCGTGACTTGTAGTAATCCAGAACTCTGTTGCCAGTCTCCTAAACTACATCAAGTCCCATTCATACATCATTCCTGTGTTCAATAACCTACACTGGCTCTCAAAAGCAACAACCCAATTTTAAAATTCTCATCCTTACGTTCAAGTAATTCACTGTTCCTGCTTTGTAACCTTCTCCAGATCTGCAGTCCTTTAACACTTTTGAGTGTTTTTAATCTTTCATGGGATATGAGCATTGCTGGCTAGGCCTGCATTTACTGACCATCCATAATTGCCCCTAAGATGGTCATGTTGAGTCACCTTCTTGAACCACTGCTGTTCATGAGTGTGTAAGCAGACACACAGGCTATTAGCAAGCAGGCTTCGATTCAGCAACAGTGAAGAACTATCATATAGTTCCAACTTAGAAGTGAACATGCAGATGATAGTCCTCCTCTGCATCTGTTATCTGTGAATTTCTAGGTGTTCATGGTTTCATGTTGAGGTGATATTTTCCAAGGTGCCTTGGATCTTGCTACAGTGCATCTTGTAGACTGTACCCACTGCTGCCACTGAATGTCAATGATAGAGACAGTGAATGTTGAAAGTAATGGATCAGATGCCAATCAAGCGGGCTGCTTTGTCCTGGGTGATTTTGACATTCTTGAGTGTTGTTGGAGCTGCACTCATCCAGGCGAATGGAGAGTATTCCATCACACTCTCAATTTGTGCCTTTTAAAAAGTGGACAGGCTTTGGGGAACATGAAGGTGAGTTACTCACCATAGGATTCCCAGCCTCTGATTATTTTGTTGTAGCCACAGTATTTATATGTGGCTCAGCCAGCTCAGTTTCTGGTCAGTGGTAGCCCACAGGATGTTCTTAGTGGCAGATTTTGCAATGATAGTGCCATTGCATGTCAAGAGGGGAAGGTTGGATTCTCTCTTGTTGGAGATAATCATTGTGTGACACTCGTGCTTCAGTAACTGAGGAGTTGTGAATGGTTTTGAGCATTTTGTGGGCATCAGTGAATATCTCTATTTCTGACTAATGATAGAGAGAAAGTCACTGAGAAAGCAGCTTCTCTAATTCTGGTCTCTGAAGCTTCCACCATTATATTCACTTAATCTTCAGTGGCTGTAACTTCAGCTGCTGAGGTCCTAAATGCTGGAATTTCTTTCCTAAGCCTCTGCTTCTCTTACTCTTTTGAAGACTTTCCATGAAACCTATTGCTTTGATGATTCCTGATCATTTTGCCCGAAATGTCAATTTTGAAGCTCCTTGGATGCTGCCTGAACTGCTGTGCTCTTCCAGCACCACTAATCCAGAAACACAGAGTCATAGTCATAGAGTTATAAAGTCATACATACACTTTGGTCCAACTCATCTGCACCAACATATCCCAATCTGGCCTTGTCCTGTTTGCCAACATTTGGGCCCTATCCCTCCAAACCCTTCCTATCCATTTACCAAGACTCAAAGAGTGTTGTGCTGGAAAAGCACAGCCAGTCAGGCAGCATCCAAGGAGCAGGAGAACTGAAGTTTCAGGCATAAGCCCTTCATCAGGAATGAGGCTATCCATATACCCACCCAGATGCCTTGTAAATGTCATAATTGTACCAGCCCCCACTCCTTCCTCTAGCATCTCATTCCATACACGCAACAATCTCTGCATGGAAAAGTTGACCCTTAGGTCCTTTTTTAACTCTTTCCCCTCTCATTTTAAACAATGCCCTCTAGTTTTGGAATTCACCACCCTCGGAAAAAAGACTTTGGCTAGTCACCCTATCCATGCCCCTCATGTTTTTATAAGCCTCTATAAGGTCACCCCTCAACCTCCGATGCTCCAGGGAAAATAGCCCCAGCCTATTCAGCCTCTCCCTACAGCTCAAATTCTCCAACCCCGGCAACATCCTTATATGTCCTTTCTGCACTCTGTCAAGTTTAACAACATCCTTCCTATAGAAGAGCGACCAGAACTGAATGCAGTATTCTAAGAGTAGCCTCAACAAGCCCTGTCCAGCCGCAACTTGACATTCCAACTCCAATACTCAATGTTCTGACTAATGAAGGAAAATGTGCCAAACACTTTCATCACCACCCTGTCTACCTGCAACTCTCACTTTCAAGGAAATGCACACTTGCATTCATAGGTCCATTGTTCGGCAACACTTCCCTGGGCCCTACTTTCAATTGTATATGTCCTGCCACATCTTTTATCATCTGACCTAATGTGTGGCTCCTTGTGTGGCTCAGTACCCAATTTTGTTTGATAATCAGATTGTGAAACAATTGGAGTTGTTTTATCACATTGAAGATACATATCAACACACATTTCTGCTGTTGGGTGAATATCTAGCCCAAGGCTCATATGGCACACAATAAGTGATGTGCAACTTGCACCTTGCACTGATTGGATGGCTGTGTTTAATTAAATATCCACATATTATGAAAGGAACGATTCTCTTTTTAAGCCTAGAGGATAGCAATACAACTCTAGCTGTACTTCAAGAACATGAATCTCTGCTATGAAATTAATAAAGGATTGGCTTTGAAATGAGATTAAAGAATATTAACAATAGAAGGTAATATAGGGGCCCTGCCATTTCTTTGAAGAATCGTATTTTGCTTATGCTACAGGAGTGGCTGATCTGAGTCAGAATGTACTGAATGTTCTGTTCAAGCACTTCAGTCCAAACTCCCTGCCAATCTCCTAAGTACAGCATGTTCTTGCCAGGACAAGTACCTCAAGGCAAAAACTTAAACAAACTCTCAAAGATGGGGAAATGAAAACACATAATAATAGAAGCTATGTTCTACGTTTTTCCTTCGCAATGTTAGCTACTTAGAATCTCTCCTTGAACAGGGTGCGAGGGGAGAAACCTCCAGTGTGCTATCTACATCCTTTGTCCCTGCCCCTTTTGAAATATTGTAACCTTTTTCTTGAAAATGTGTATGGAATGGCTGAGGCATTGTGTGGATCAGCAAGTACATCACAGTTCTACAGGGTCATTGCCAGGCTTATTGCAATTAATTACCTTTCCTACAACAATACAGTTAAAATGCTCCAATCAGCTCACTCTGTATGTAAGGAATTATTGAAAATAATGACTGTTCCATATTTATTCCATAAATAATAATGCTACTATTCCAGAGTTACAGCCTGCGTTGGTATTTTGCTGCTGAAGACAGTGGGATTGTGAACTTTTCTTATGCCTCTCGTGCTTTCAATACCACTCGAGTGTTTATGACTCTCTCCCTATGTTTTCACCACCTCCTTCATGGTGTCACCCATACCCACAGGGTTGGCTTCTCAACAGTGCCATTCCTTTTGGTGACAGTGGTAACTTTATGGGTGGTTGGGATTCTTATTGATTCACTGCCAGATGGAGTGGAACCGGGGGCCAAGAGCAGGTGAAAACTTTAATGACGGAAAATTGCATTTACATAGCACCTTTCAGAATCTTAGGCCATCTTACCAACTTTATAGCCGATGGTGTACAGCGATTAAATAAATAGCTCGGCAATCTTTTATTTATCTTGTCTGAAAGATGGCACCTCCGACAATGCAGCACTCCCGTCAGTCTGCATTGCAATGTCAGCTTAGAGTGCTGACATTGAACTTAACCCTTGACCTTCTAGCTGAGAGTCAAGCACTACCTACTGAGCCATGATTGATTGTTGTTGTAATTAAGTGGAGTTTAAACTCAGTATGTCACAGTTAACAGCCGTAGCATAACGTTACCCATACATAGGGGTGATGGATTCTGCTCTGGGCATTCAATCTTTAAAGAGCAGATAATAATTTTGTGTTTGGAGTTTTGAGCAGTCAAAGGGTCTTTTATTTATTTGCTTAGGGAGGTGAGTTAGCTTGGAGGTGGTGATGAACTGCCTCTTACATTCCATAGGGTGTAGGAACACCTAGACTGATGGAGTTTCAGGAATTTGTCCAAACAACACTGATTTTTCTCCCCAAACCAGGCTGCTGTGTAGCTTGAAGGGGAACTTGCAGTCTATGGTTTTCACATGTATCTGCTGCCCTTGTCCTTCTGGATGGTAGAGGTCATGGGTTTGTTGCTGTTGAAGGAACACTGGTGAGTTATTGCAGTATATCTTGAAGATGGTACACACTGCTGCCACTGTGTGTCAGAGTGAGAGCAAGTCCATGTTTGTGGTGGCTGTTAGGCTGTTAGGGTGTCACTTCAATGGGCTGCTTTGTTCTGCAATGACATCTAGCTTCTTGTCTCTTAGTGAACTGCACCCATCCAAACAAATCGACAGATTTCCAACAAACTCCTTATTTGCAGCTTGTAGATGATAGACAGGCTTTAGTTAGGCATGTGCTGAGTTAGTCACCGGAGAATAAATAGCTTCTGATATGTTCTTGCCACCATTGTATTTATATGGCGGGTCCAGTTCAGCTTCTGGTCAATAGTGATCCCTAGGATGTTGTTAGTGGGGGATTCAGTGATGGCAATAACACTGGATTTCAAGGGGAAATGGTTAGATTCTCTCTTATTGAAGATGATCATTACCTGACACTTGTGTGATACAAATAAGACCATAAGACCATAAGACATAGGAGTGGATGTAAGGCCATTCAGCCCATCGAGTCCACTCCGCCATTCAATCATGGCTGATGGGCATTTCAACTCCACTTACCCGCATTCTCCCCGTAGCCCTTAATTCCTTGTGACATCAAGAATTTATCAATTTCTGCCTTGAAGACATTTAGCGTCCCAGCCTCCACTGCACTCTGTGGCAATGAATTCCACAGACCCACCACTCTCTGGCTGAAGAAATCTCTCCGCATTTCTGTTCTGAATTTACCCCCTCTAATTCGAAGGCTG
>NC_057735.1:44391307-44466970 GCF_004010195.1 Chiloscyllium plagiosum | reverse complement strand
TGACGACGGATGATATGCTGTATATGGAGATTGGTGGGGTGGTAAGTGAGGACCAGTGGGGTTCTGTCCTGGTGGCGGTTGGAGGGGCGGGGCTCAAGGACGGAGGAGCGGGAAGTGGAGGAGATGCGGTGGAGGGCATCGTCGATCACATCTGGGGGGAAATTGCGGTCTTTGAAGAAGGAGGCCATGTAGGTTGTAGGGTATTGGAACTGGTCCTCCTGGGAGCAGATGCGGTGGAGACGAAGGAATTGGGAATATGGGATGGTGTTTTTACAGGGGGCAGGGTGGGAGGAGGTGTAGTCTAGGTAGCTGTGGGAGTCGGTCGGTTTATAGTAAATGTCCGTGTTGATTCGGTCGCCCGAGATAGAAATGGAAAGGTCTAGGAAGGGGAGGGAGGAGTCTGAGACGGTCCAGGTGAATTTGAGGTCGGGGTGGAAAGTGTTGGTAAAGTGGATGAACTGTTCAACCTCCTTGTGGGAGCACGAGGCAGCGCCAATACAGTCATCGATGTAGCGGAGGAAAAGGTGGGGGGTGGTGCCAGTGTAGCTGCGCCTTATCTTGACCATGGAACCTCCTCCACTGAGCTTCACTGGAGCACTGCAACAAGCCTGAGACAGAGATATTGGCCAGGAAACAGAGTGGTGCATTAAAGTGGCAGGCAAGTAGAAGCTCAGGGTCTTTTTTACAGGCAGAACATTGATGTTCTGCAAAGCGGTCACTCAGTCTATGCTTCATTTCCCCAGTGTAGAGAAGATCACATTATGAGCAGTGAGTGCAGTAGACTAGTTTGTGAGAAGTGCAGGTAAAGTGGGAGTGTTCACCAGGTCATGAAATAACAGATCGCAGTTGAATACAATTCTACAGCTGCTGATGACCCATAATACATCATGGATAACCAGTTTTGACTTGCTTGATATGTTCAAAATCTGTCGACATAGCACAGTGTCTGTACCACAAAATATAGTGGAGGGCATTTTAACTATGTGTAGGGTATAGAGGGCCTCATCTTCACAAGAAGTGTGTTGTCCCTCCTTCTATTTGCAGCAGGCAGACTGGTGAGGATGAGATCAATAAGTTGTTCCCTCTTGTTGGTTCCTTGACTGTCTGGTGCAGTCCTCTGTCTAACAGCAACGTCCTATGAACTGGCAGTTCAGTCACATGTGGTGCCGGACACTGAAACTCTCCCCACCGAGACTATATTCTGTGCCCTTGTTAACTTCAGTGCTTCTTCCAATTAGGGTTTAACAAGGAGGAATACTGATTCATCCACTGAGGAAAGGCTAGGAACAATATTGGCAAGCTGTAGATCCTTTCCTTGTCCATGTTTAACCTGATGCCATGAGACTTCATGGGCGTCAAAGTTAAAATTGAATATTTCCAGACAACGTCTCCCAACGATATATTACTGTGGTGCCAGTGATATGCTGGCTCTGCCCTGCTAGTAGGACAGGACAAACCAGGGACAGTGATGCTGATGTCGGGGAGATATACTGGTAAGCTAGAGTTCAGTGAATATGATGGGTGAAATACTTATGTTTATATGGTATTACTCGCTTACATATATTCACTCATTATATAAATATGCAATAATACATGCAAATTTAATCCATACATTATTTATAAACTATATGCATTATTAATGGTAGTTCTTTTAGTTTCTCTGGCACTAATTTATTTTAAATTGCCTCTGATACTGCTGCCATTTTGAACTTCAAGCAAAGGATGGGGGTCAAAGAGATCTGACAAGGAAAATGCTACTGTTACACTTGAAACTTACGTCAAGTTCTAGAAATGTTCTTTTATTCATGTGATAGTCACATAGAGTTTTGCTGAAAAAGACTCCTTGGCCTATGGTGTCTGCGCTGGTCATCATGCATCTGCTTTAATCCCAAATTCCAGCTCTCGGCCCATAACCTTCTATACTATGGTGCTCCAAGTGCTCATCGAAATATTTCTTCAATGCCTTGAGGGCTCATGCCTCTACAAGGCAGTGAGTTCCAGATACGCACAACTCACTGGTTGAAAACATTTTCCCTCGAATCCCCTGCAAACCTCTAGCACTTGACCTTAGAACTATGCCCCCTGTTTATTGACCCTTCCCCCCAACTAAAGTGAAACGTTTTGCTCTATTTCCTTGATGATATTTTATAGATCTCAGGATTGAGTTACATTGAGGGTTAAAACAGAACAATTTTCCACTTTGGCACAAAGGAAGGCCAACATTGTGGATTGTGTATCAAAACAAAGGAAGAAGAGAGGAACAGGAGTAAACTATTCGGCAGGAAGTCTGCTTTATTGTTGAATGAGATCATAGCTGGTCCATTTACTAACTCCATCCACCTGCCTTCCCTCCATATCCTGGTGTCCTGCACAAATCCACTAATTTCACACCCAAAATTATTTGTTGAAATGTCTTCCACTAATGTTTGTGAAAGGTTGTTCCATACTTTACCACCCTGGGTGTGTATAGGTTTTACTTAATGTCGCAACTGAATAACCGAGCTGTAGTTGCATATTCATGTCCTCTTTGTGAACATTCCTTTACCAGTGAAAACAGTTTCTCGCTGTCCACCTTATCAATTCAACTCAAAATCCTTAAAATCACAAGCAGCTCATAGCCACAGCCAGGTTTTCAATTTAGATAAGGCAGACTTTATTAAAATAAAACAGGATCTGGCCAAAGTGGACTGAAAACAGCTACTCATGGGGAAGTCTACAGCAAAACAGAATTGATTTTGCTGACTGTATTTGCCCTTGATCATGATTCAAATTAAATAGATATATCTTCTGCTCCCGAAAGGACATAAGCTCTGTGGTGTTATTGCTGGACGGAAGGAGAGTGGGGCTGACATTGGAAGCTGGATGGCTATTTTTAAATCACTGATTAAAAAACATTTTAGCTTGTTAAAGGGCACTTCAATGTGAATTTCTATTTGCCCATTGTACCTGACTAGAAAGAAACTATAGAGAGTGCCCATCAGCAGAAATCGTGAGCAGCATAAGGGTTGAAATAAAGACTTACCATTGGGACCAAGGCTGCTTGGAGAGGTAGATGCTGCTGGGGGGGTGAATGTATGAATATTGAGTTCATGTATTCACTTTTCTGAGCCTTTCCTCAACAATAAAGACAATAGATGCGTTTCTGGACCTAATGTTCAAAAATAAGGCCATGCAGGTGGAAGATCTGTCCATCGGGGAATATGTTGGAGACTATAACTTAGACTAATCGAATCATACCACATGGAAACAGACCCCCTCGGTCCAACTCGCCCATGCCGACCAAGTTTCCCAAACAAAACCATTTCCATTGCCTGCATTTGGCTCATATCCCTCTAAGCTTTCTTATTCATGTACCTGTCCAAATGTCTTTTAAATATTGTAACTGTACCTGCCTCTACCACTTCCTCTGGCAGTTCATTCCACACATGAACCACCCTCTTTTGTGAAAAAAATGCCCCTCAGGTTCCAGTTAAATCTTTCTCCTCTCACCTCCAGTTTTCAACTTCCTTACCTCTACAGAAAAGACCTTTGCTATTTACCTTATCTATGCCCCTCGTGATTTTATAAACCTTTATAAGGTCACCCTTAACCCCTGATGCTCCAGTGAAAATAGTCTCAGCCTATTCAGCCTTTCCCTACAGCTCAAACCCTCCAGTCCAGGCAACTTTCTGATAAATCTTTTCTGAACCCTGCCCAATTTAATAATGTTCTTCCTATAGTAGGGCGATTAGAACTGTACACTGTACTCCAAAAGTAGCCGCATCAACATCCTGCACAATTGCACCATAATATCCCAATTCCGAATTCTAACTAAGGACAAACTAATTTTACTTAAGATCAATGCCCCATCCACTTTTCTTTTTGATGTGTTGACCTCTGAGGTCCGTGCGTGGCATTGATGTCTGAAACTAGAAATCAAAGGGTTGGCATGCCAACTGGCGTCGGCAGAACCTCAGCGGAACCTTGGATTGGCTTAGGCAGAATGATAAAGTAGGTACGATTTAGCCAAAGTGGACTGGAAGCAGTTACTTGCAGAAAAATACTGTCAGAGCTGTGGGAGGTATTCAAGGTGGAAATAGTGAGAGTAAACATAGAATCCCTACAGTGTTGAAACAGGCCATTTGGCCCAACAAGTCCACACCGAACCTCCAAAGAGTATCCCATCCAGACCCATTCTTCTACCCGAGCACTCCATATTTCCCCTGACTAATGAACCTAGCATGCACATCCCTGAACACTATGGGCAATTTAGCGTTGCCAATCCATCCAAACCTGCATATTTTTAAAGCATGGTTGGAAACTGGAGCACCCGGGGTAAAACCACACAGGCACAGGGAGACTGTGCACATGTGCAAACTCCCACACAGACAGTCGTCCAAGGCTGGAATCAAACCCGGGTCCCTGGCACTGTGAGGCAGCAGTGCTAACCACTGAGCTATCGGGCCGCCATGTTGCAGTAAGGGAAAATGGTGTGACCAAGACTGGCGAATCTTGGATGTCAAAGAACATTAGGATAGGATTAAGGAGAAAGGAGAAGCTTACAGAAGGTACTGTGGGCTCAGCACACCAGAATCCTGACAGGAGGATAAAAATATAGGAGGGAGCTTAGAAAGGGAATTAGGAAAACTAAGACAGTGCATGAGATGGTGAGTGGAATAAAGGAAAACATAAAGGTTTTTTTTTCAAAAATATGTATATAAAGAGCAAGAGATTAAAAAAGAAAAGAGTAGGACCCATGAGGGACTATAGATAATGCTTGTGTGAACCCAGAAGATGTGGGCACAGTCTTCAATGAATATATTGCATTAATCTTCACAATGAAAAAGGATAATGTAGAAATAAACATCAGGGTGGAGGACTGTGAAATACCGGAAGAAATGAATAGGGGGAGACAGTAAGTAATAATAGATTTAGTGGCCTTAAAAATAAGGCCGATAAATCAATAGGCTATTGAAGAGGGCAAGAGAGGAGAGATCAGAATTTATGGCAATAGTTTTCAAATCCTGGCAGTTAATTTCAGAGGATTGGAGGACTGTTCCTAATTTTGAAAGAGAAAGAATGTGATTGACAAGGAATTTGCAGCTCATTAAGTCTAACCTCAGTGATGGGGTTGTTATTAAAAAGAATCCTGACAGAATAGGATGGTGGACAGTGAGCAGGATAGCCGTAAACAGCAGGAGGTTAACAATGGACTGCTGAGCTGGGCACAACAGTGGCAAATACAATGCAACCTTGAAAGGTGTGAGGCAATGCACTTGGGGATGAATGGTGAACTCTGAAAAGTACTGACCTTGGTGTGTATATCCACAGATCCCTAAAGGTGGCAAGGCAGACAGCTATGACGATAAAGAAGCTACCTGCCTTTATTAGCCAAGTATAATTAGCTTAGGATTAGCATAGAACAATGCATAGAACACAAGAGCAAGAAAGTTCGACTGGAACTGTATAAAATGATGTTTAGGGTATAACTGGAGTATTTTTTTTAGATTAGATTACATTACAGTGCCCTTCGGCCCAACAAGTCCACACCGACCCGCCGAAGCGCAACCCACCCATACCGCTACATTTACCCATTACCTAACACTACGGACAATTTAGCATGGCCAATCCACCTGACCTGCACATATTTGGACTGTGAGAGGAAACCGGAGCACCCGGAGGAAACCCACGCAGACACGGGGAGAATGTGCAAATTCCACACAGTCAGTCGCCTGAGGCGGGAATTGAACCCGGGTCTCTGGCGCTGTGAGGCAGCAGTGCTAACCACTGTGCCACCGTGACGCCCACTATGGTGCTTGATTCTGGTCACTGCATTATAGGAAGGGTGTGATTATAGCAGAGAGGGGGCAGAGGAGACTTACCAGGTTGCTTCCAGCCAAAGCAACAGCTGGAGATTCACATCTTGTATGTGCAAATGTGGGGATTAGGGGCCCATCAGTCAAGTCTAGGTCAGCGGTCTGGAGGGAATACTGTCCTAGGCTCCCATTGTTGATCATTAAAGAGGGTGCAGTGTGAGGATATCACCGGAAAAACTGCTAAAAGGGTATGGTGAGTCAAGCCTGGGGAGAAAGCAGAGGAATTTGTGGAGATAGAGACAAGAACGATGACAGGGGGAATCTCAAGGTTTATGGGGCATAGATGGAGCACCAATGGAGGGCATTGTAAGCTAGTGGGCAGGGCAATTGGCAATGCTCACTGTCATGCGTCCATGGGAAGAGCAGAGAGGACCAGGATATGAATCATTTTGGTGTAATATGGGCAGGGAGGACAGTTGGAGGTAAATTTCAAAGTGGTGGATCTCCATTTTGGGGTTTGGGTGGAAATGGTGTATCAGGTGGTAAGAGGTAAGAGGAGAGATGGAGGTTTGGATGAGTTTCTGGTGATCAGGTGGAGTCTAGAGCTGCTGGTGTTCACCATGAGCTGTGGTATCTGCCATCATTGTGCTTCTCCAGATGGAAATACAAGTGGGGATTGGCTGGGCCAACTGCCAGGGTGAGCAGAGAAAGTGTCAATTTGCTGGGCAGAAGCACTGGATCTGCTGGGTGTCAGGACAGTGAAAGGGCAAACACCTGAAACATCCATTTGTAAACTCCAGCTATGATTCATGTGCAAATATTTCTTCACACATGTGTAACGCATGCAGTGTGAATGTGCTGATCATTCAAATGTTACTCAAAGTCAGATTGCCTCATGCCATTGGCATTGGCTACACTTTTTAACATTCTCATCTCAGTATTGCAGAAGGTGGAAGCTATAATTCCAAGGGCAACATTGCTTCATCATAACAATGATGATGGATTCTAGTGATTGCAATGGGAAGTGAAATGATCAATGTGGATCTGAGATGGGAGAGGGGACAGATTGGAGCAGACATTCCTTTTAGGGTGTGCTGTGCTGCTCACTTAGCCAATGTGGCAGCTCTTCACCAAGGTGGGGCACTGGCTGTGACCAGGGCCATGGGGCTGGGGCAAACAATGGGAGCTGTTGAAGGTTCTGCAACTCAGAGCAGTCTGGGGGGACATGTGGGGGAGTATGTCCCATCATCCTAGTGTACTGTTCTCTGTACAATTGGAACAGGCAATGGGGTGATGTGATCAACTCTGAGGAATTGGGGGAACAGGAGCAGTTGTTCAAGGAGGAGGAGAAGGATGCTGAGCTGGAGAAAGCTCCCCTTGGCTGAACCTGACTCACAACTAGCTCTACTTGATGGGAGCTGGATGTAGAAGAGCATCATGGATTATAAAACTCAAGTCTCCAACTAACAACTTAACAAACTAACAAACTTAAAAGACCCAGTACAACCCATGGACAAAACCAATGTCATCTACAAAATTCACAAACAGGAAGAAAGTTAGCCACCAGGATACATGAACACCAGCTAGCCACAAGAAGACACGACCTTCTCTCCCTCGTAGCCCCACACACGGATGAAAAAAAACACTATTTCGACTGGGACAACACATCTATCCTGGGACAGGCTAAGCAAAGACATGCCAGAGAATTCCTAGAGGCCTGGCACTCCAACCACAACGCCATAAACAAACACATAGATCTAGATACCATCTATCAACCCCTCAAAAAATGAACAGGAAATGACATCACCACAAACCCCAGGAACCCAATCCAGGAGAAAGATATAAATAGAAAGCAGGAGACAACAGCTTCGCTTCACTTGGAGGTTGCCACTGATGATGTTACCTACCCAGGTAATGAAACGTCTGGATATCAAACCTACAGCGCAGTGAGCAAACCTACGCCCTAAATCAAGTCTCCAGTATTTGGCTTGTATAGTGGGTGTGAACTGCAGACCAATTTGTTTGTGGCATCCACAAGGAGAGCTTTCTGTCTGCAGTGTTGCCCTAGTCAACAATGAACAGATACAGATGACCAGTGGGCATTGAGCACAGGGGATGCTGGTCTTTTAGCAGATACTTGGTGAATGGCCCATCACTCTGGGAATGGTGCATGGTAAAATTAGGCTAGAATCAGATGAAAGGGGAGCGACAGGAGTGGGGTAAGTTGTTAATGAGGTGTGATTGATAAGACACAATGAGAAAACTCGCTGGCCTCGTGACAAGAATCCCTCCAAGGAAGACAACACAACTTGCACTAAGCCAAATTAACATAATGTTCAGGTATAGGAAAGTCTTTAAATCTGTAGCTGTGACTGACTGGTCCTACATGTGCCATAATGCCCTGTCACACAAAGCTTTGGCCGAGTAGCCTGATGGGAGCAGCAGCCCGAGTATCAACACGAATTGGCCGCCTCACCATCGAGCTGATTGAACCTCCAACACTTGATTTGATGATCTGAGGCGGTGGCGGTCTGAAGAAGTGGACCACCCACTTTCCATCCACTTGCTCATCCCAATGACAAACCTCAAATTGAGCACCGAGTAAAGGGCAGCCTTCCCATTATCCAAGGTCAGGTTTTGCGTGTCATATTGTTGGATCTCCATGGAACTCGTGTTGAAGTTTATGGAGACCTCAGGGCAGCTTAAAGTTCAGATTTTCTGGAGACTGGGAGCGACTCTCATCTTAGCCCCAAAAGGAAGCAGATACTCTCGCAGAAATTTCTATTCAACTTTTCCAGTCACTTGCAATATTCGACATTTAGATTCCCTACAGTGTGGAAACAGGCCCTTCAGCCCAACAAGCCCACACTGACCCTCCAAACAGTAACCCACCCAGACTCAATTCCCTCTGATTAATGCACCTATCACTATGGGCAATTTAGCACGGCCTGTTCACCTGACCTGCACATCTTTGGACTGTGGGAGAAAACCAGAGCACTCGGAGGAAACCCATGCAGACACGGGGCGAATGTACAAACTCCACACAGACAGTCGCCTGAGGCTGGAATTGAACCTAGGACCCTGGTGCTGTGAGGCAGCAGTGCTAACCACTGAGCCACTGTGCCACCCTACCTTTACCCCAAAGCTGGAGCTGTGATCAAACCTATTAATACCCTGTGAATTATACTAATAGTGTTGGATACCTCACATGATTTGGAGTGTAACGACTCCTTGTAAAGGATTGATTGGAAGTATTATCTTAAATTTATATTTGCAATCTTTTCTTACCCACAGTTTATCTAGAGGGTCGCAACAGTGCTGTATTGTTTGATCAACGGGACGTTACGTTTGTGGTTGGTGAAGGAGAAGACCAAGACATTCCCATAGGAGTTGACAAAGCCTTGGAGAAAATGCAGAGGGGAGAGCACTGCATTCTTCATCTGATGCCTGAGTAAGTGTTACACTAACATATCGGTGGCTGTCAGATGATGTTTCAATCTTTCTGTGTTCCCTGTTTCTGGAAGGTGAAGACAGAATTTTGAGATGGGTTCATATGATGTCCCATGACCAAGCAAGGAGGAAGACAGACTGGCATAACCATGCCATATAAACATTGTGGCTACAAGAGCAGGTCAGAAGCTGGGGATCCTGCGCCAAATAACTCACTTCCTGACTCCCCAAAGCCTGACCATATCTACAAGGCACAACTCAGGAGTGTGACAGAATGCTCCCCACTTGCCTGTAATTACAATCCAAAAATACTAAAGGTGATTAACTCCATCCAGGCCAAAGCAGCCCACTTGATTGGCACCATATTTGCCACCGTCAACATTCAGTCCCTCCACCATTGACGCTCAGTAGCAGCAATGTGTACCATTTACTAGATACACTGCAGAAATTCATCAAGGTTTTTAGACAGCACCTTCCAAGCCCATGAGCACTACCAACTTGAAGGATAAGGACAGCAAATGCATGGGAACACCACCATCTCCAGGTACCCCTTCAAGCTACTCACCATTTTGCCTTGAAAATATATCGTTGTTTCCTTAAGTGTCACTGGGTCAAAATCTTGGAATTCCCTCCCAAATGGCATTGTGGTTGTAGTGGTTCAAGAAAGCAGCTCATCACCATGTTTTTAAGCATCATTAGGAATGAGTATCAACCTTGGCTGATGACTGAATAAAAAAAGATTATGTAGACAAATGTCGCAGCTATTTTCACTAACAAGTCCCCACAGTCATGATCAGAATGAACAATTTTGTTGTTTTTTTTAGTGAAAGAGAAATGTTAGCCAGGACATCTTGTATTCTTGCCAATGGATGCCATTTACTTAACAAGGCAGTGCTCTGTTAATCTAATTCCCAAGCTCAAGTCCTGAAGTGATTGTTCTGACCCAAGGGAAGATTGAAACTAACTGAGATATGCTCACAAAACAATGACTTGCACTTGTATATACCCTTTGTCTAGTAAAATGTCCCAAGACATTTCACAAGGATTTAATAAGAGAAATATTGGTATTAAGCAAGGTAAGGTGGTAAGTGAAATCTCATTCATAGGGAGGTTTTAAGCAATGGTTTAAAGGAGACGAGAGGCTGACACGGTTTGGAAGGGAATTGAAGAGTTCAGATCCAGTCAGCTGAAGTGACAATTGCCAATGATGGGATAAATGAGAGGGGATTGTACAAAATGCCAGAACTAGAGAGGCGCAATGGGACTCAGTCTGGTCACCACGGTGATGTGACACAAGAAGGTTTGTGCAAGAGACGGTAATTGTAGTAAGATCAGATGTATACTCAGGTGGGTGAACATTACAGGCTTTAGTTAGGATAAGAAGGAATGTTGCAAGGGGACATCGTCTGGAACCCTGCAAACTCAGTTCCAGTTCCATGTGATCTGACATCACTTTGACATAACTCCTTCTGCACATGCTGAGTGGCTGTGCTGAGAGCAAAGTATAATTAGCCCTTTACCCCACAACAATTGGGTGAACACAGAGGCTAGGAGTGGGAGATGGTTACAGGGATAGGGAGAGTTTGAACATGAAAATAAGAATTTTAAGATGAAGCATTGGTGATCTGGAAGCCAAAATGGATCAATGAACACAATGTGAGGTATGAACAGGACTTGCTATAAATTAGGATACAGGCAGCAAGTTTTGGAATGATCTCAGGTTTAGAGAGGGAGTGGGTGGAAGATTTTAAAATGGTCAGGTGAGTTTTGAATTGGTTAAATCTGAAGGTATCAACGGTATAGAAGAAGCATCCAACAGTAGGAATTGTTATGTAGATAGAAATCGGGGGTTTTCATTTTGGTGATGGGCAGAGATATAGAACTGATAGCTGAGCTGAGTGTGAATTGGAAAGTTGCTGTTGAAAACTTTCTGCTTCAATCAGAGGCTGTGGCCAGGCAAGGAAATGGAATCAAAAGTTCATGAATGGAGTTTGTAAGGGGACTAAAGACAAATTTGTGGCTGAAATTTGTGGCTCCTCCTCAGGTAGAAATGAGACAAGCAATCTAACAGCACAAAGACTGTTCTGAGTTCAATAGACAGCAATCTAGTCAGAATGGATTCTATATTAAAATATATGCAAATTGGCTGCCTGCAGTTTATGAACCACATGGTAGAGGTCACCTGACCATGACCTACCCAGGAGGAAATTTGTACATGATTGCATTTCAATCCAAACATCCCCTCTTATATAAAAAAGGTTACAGATGTTATCATGCACATTTTAAAGTAATTAAGCGAGACAATAAAAACACAATAGTTCCTCATGCATTAGCAGTTCTTGGTTTGTCAGTCTCTGCATATATATTGCATACATAATTTATAAATAATGCTGATCTATATATGGCACCAATGTGTGTTGTCATTGATAGTGCAATTGGGTGATGGTCCTTCCCTGAAATGTGTCATTCCTCTGTAATTTGTGGTTGCTGTCCTATCTGTCCACCAGGGTGTCACGGTGGCTGGTGGTTAGCACTGCTGCCTCATAGCACCAGGGTCCCAGGTTTGATTCCAGCCTCGGGCAAATGTCTGTGTGGAGTTTGCACATTCTCCCCGTGTCTGCATGGGTTTACTCCAGGTGCTCTGGTTTCCTCCCACAGTCCGAAGATGTGCAGGTTAGGTGAATTGGTCATAGTGTTAAGTGCATTAGTCAGAGGGAAATGGGTCTGGGTAGGTTGCTCTTCGGAGGGTCAGTGTGGACTTGTTGGGCTGAAAGGCCTGTTTCCACACTGTAGGTAATCTAATCATTTCCGTTGTTGGGTTGTTATGGGCGTCTGAAGGTTGGTGCACTTGGTGAGTTCACATATTTTTGATCAGTGGCTGACAGCTGAGGATCAGCTTCTTCAGTTGGATTCATGTTCCTGCGCTTGTTACAGTATATTTGATCACTCACTTGCACGACGTATGATCAATGCAGATCCCAAGTTGCCACTAAGGCTGTGAGAACATTGGATATCCTGGCTGGCTCTCAAATGTTCCACTCTGGCTACGGTTTGGCAATCTTGTCAAAATGAAATTTTAGCTTTTTGCAGTTTCACCGTGATTTTGTCCTGTTACTACTTCTGGCTTCCGTAGCTTTTTCATGATTGGAAAGGTTGTTTGGGTGTGTTGTGACATTAGTCTTTATATTTGACTACTTTGCGTGCATTCAGTAGGTGTGTTTCACGACTCAAGGATTGCCTTGTATACATCAAGGCTGGATTTGCTTTGTCTTTTTAATGGTTTCCTCAGTGATTTTTCATTGCTCCTGAGCCTTTCCCTTTGATTGGGAATAGAGTGGAGATGGCGGGTGGTACTGAGTTCCCGAATTCTTTATGAAACAGCTGAATTCTTCCTTCATGAACTGAGAGCCTTGTCACTCATCACCATGTCGGCAATACCCCAAACAGCTGGATCCACTTCATTTTGGCCCTTCTTATGAGGCACCTTTGGCCTCCAGCCCCTGGCATACATGCCAGCCGTGGTCCCACATGAAGCCAGGAAGCTCCTGGCCTTAGATGGACTCTCTTTCTACATGACCCTCTTCCCATCATGCCATGCCGTATTCCTCATTTACAAATACTGTTTCACCACTAACTCGCCCATTTTCAATCCCAAAGAATATGTCCCTGAGTTTCCTTCCAGGGAAGTGACCCACCTTGACTGCTCCCCCTCCATCCCTTTTCCTCTTCATTTCTGTAGACAGCGCCAATGCACTGACCAAGGCTCACCCCCTAGGGGGAGCTAACCAGGCAGCTCTGGGTGAGAAGTGTCCAGAATCCTGACTGGCTGTTGTACATCTCCCTGACTACATTAGCCTTATCCCCTGGTTGCTATGGAGCCATACGACTGACTGATCCACTTCCCCAACTGCTGAGTCATGGTACTCCTCACCATGAACACACTGAGCGGACACTGTCGGTAGTCAATGCTTTGGATTGGTATTGGAGGATTTCCTTGACTTACTGTGCAGGGACCCCCCCCCCCCGCCTCCGCCCCCTCACTAATGGATGCCTCCATGGACTTCAGTGAGGAATGGCTCCCCTGAAGACTTTAAGACATGATCACCTGCTTGCTGGCCAAGCAGTGTGCTTACTGTAGATTCTGGAGGCACATGGAGCGTGTGTGATGCTGATGTAGCATACAGCCATACATAAAGACACCCGACCTCCACTCCCTCAGACTGAGCAAATGAGGAGCCCTACGATGTCGCCCGGTCCAACCCGAGAGCTGGATGCCTGTCCCTGTGCACAGTGTCTCTAATGCGAGCTGCTGATGTGCCCTGCATTGCGAGTCTGTGGTTCCTGAGTGGCTGCAAGTGGATCTGAGCAGGGCCATGATGTTTGTAAGAGGGGGTTGGTACATGCTGATGATTGTCAGTAGATGAGTGGTACATGTGGCTGGTGCCTATTGATAATTCCTGAGCAAAATGAAGGCTAGTCACAGCCAGCAGTGAGCTGACGCTGCCCGGTACCTGCTCTAACGGCCACATAGAAATTTCTCAAAGTCTAACCTTTTCGGCTGATTTGCTACAATATGAAACTGAATCGCCATCAGGTGAGTTGAGGTGACACGAGACTTTTGACAAGCTATAACCCCCTTCGAATTAGCAAATCACTGCCATCTAACAGGAAACTCACCTCACCCTTGGCAAAATCACAAAAGATGTTGCTCCTGGCATTCAGATGAGCCTCATTGAATTTTCTAACCAAATCTCATTGCAACCCACATTGCTCTAACCCCGTTGGGGTGACATGGTGGCTCAGTGGTTAGCACTGCTGGCTCATATCGTGAGGGACCCGGGTTCAATTCCAGCCTCAGGCGACTGTGTTTGTGGAGTTTGCACATTCTCCCCGTGTCTGCATGGGTTTCCTCTGGTGCTCTGGTTTCCTCCCACAATCCAAAGATGTGTAGGTCAGGTGAATTGGCCATGCTAAATTGCCCATAGTTTTAGGTGTATTAATCAGAGGGAGGTGGATCTGGGTGCGTTACTCTCTGGAGGGTTGGTGTGGACTTGTTGGGCCAAAAAGCCTGTTTCCACACTGTAAGTAATCTAATCTTATATGTTCATGCCCACTGGTGATGGGGTAGAGCTAAGTGTCCTTGAAATAACTCCACATAGAGACTGGTATCCATCTCCAAGTCACCCTTTGATTACACATGAAGAGCCCTTGACGTTAGTACTGTCTTATTCCAAGGCAGCTGCCAGAGTGTCTCTGACACTCAGCCTTTTTATCTGTCATTCAGGGCTCCCTGATTGAACCAGATTAACAGCCCCAATCAGGGAACTCACATTGTATGAGCTGGCTGGCCTCACTATAATCACTGTAGTCCTACATGTGGAAGCTAACATCTTACCTTTGAATGATAGAAGTCAATCTTTGAAGAGGGAATGTAAATGGAAAGTAATGAGAGACCGTTGCGAGATTCTTGATGGAATCCAGAGTTAACAGCACAGGGAACAGAACTGGATTAGTAAGAGAGGAAGGGCAGTCTCACTGATGTGAACAGAGGAGTATAATGCAAACGCTGAAGACCTACTAACCAGCCAATTTGTCAATGGACTCTGAACATTCTATATAAGAGCTGTTCAGGTGTCTTTAGAGAAGGACAACCCTCATACTCTAAGTATGAACTCCTGCCGTAGGACTGTTCACAGCATATATCCAATCTAACTTCATCCTTGATTATGGGAGTTAAAGGTGAATAAACTAGTTGGTCTTCAGATTCCTTGTGCCTGATTTTTTTTCGCCTTTTCACTTCCCCACCTTGCTTTGAGAAGGACTTTGTAACTGAACCCCCAGGAGAAACTTTATAGGTTGTTCTTCGAGAACGTGTGTCCTGTTAATGTGCATTTGCTATAATGTGATTGACAAATTGAGGACAATGTTCCTATAGTGCCAACTTTTAAAGAGTGTGTTGATTATAACACCATTCTGACCCTATCGGTTTAAATGATGCTGCTATTACGCGATTTTCTTATAACAAGGGATTGCACGAAAATAGAACTACCGCGTTATAGCAGAACTGCTGTAATTCCAAAACTCCCCCCACACACATCCAGTTAAATGCAATTAAATAGCAAGAGGATTAGTTGCTGGAAACATCAACTCTCCAAAGTATTCTCCTTTATTGGTTTATTTCTTTTGTCCCTCCCTTGTCAGATAACTGAGCCTGGAACACTCTGAACTTTTTCAAGGCTGATCTGATGCACCCAAATTCCAGCAGCTGCAATGAATCATTTGCGTGTGGTTCTGGGACCACACATAGGAGACAGCACAAGATGTTGAGGGCTCAATGTCTTCTGCACTACCATCCTCTCGAAACCCCTCCCCCAGCCCAAGCGATTTACTCAAAGGACTCCGCATCCTGTCGCTGGTGAGACAGCAGCCTGAACACAAAACCAGCAAAATGATAAGGAAGGGGATTTAAGGAGTGCCCAATGCTCATAGGTATTTGAATGAGAAACGGGGGAGCTGATGCAAAGGAGCTAATGTCGTTATGTATTTTGTTTCATTCATCCTTAATTTAAATAAAAGATTTAAATCATTTACTCTAGATATGGCTTTGGCGATCTGGGGAAGCCTTGCCTAAATGTTCCACCAAATGCAGAGCTGGACTATGAAATACTGCTGAAGAATTTTGAAAAGGTGAGTGATCCAACCATTCCCCAGGAGCCTGACCATACTGGTGAAAATGTGTAAGGTGCACATTGTCGGAATGCATCCATTTCAACTTCTGTTCATTTACATGAACTTTGCAACAGGAGCAGGCCATTCAACCCTCTGATCTTATTCCAGCTTTCAGCTGGATGACGGTTAATCAGTACCTCGACTTCCTGCCTTTAATCCACATCTCTTGCATAAATAAAATCTCTATCACAGCTGGAAATTGATCAGCAGCGAACATATTGAATGGCGTAGCAGGCTTGAGGGGCCGAATGGCCTACTCCTGCTCCTCTGTAGTAGTCATTGTTCCCCAGCATATTCGCTGCCATTTCAAGCAGAGTTTCAGATTTCACAACTACCCTTTCTGTGAAAAAGAGCCTCCTGATTTCACTTCATGCTAACCTTAATTTAAACATCATTAAACTCTGATGGAATTCAGATGAGCCTGTGTTGTATCCCTTCCAAGGGCAGTCAAGCTTGTCTTGAATTAGCAGTGCTTAGCATCGAGTCTGATCAGAGGCTGTGTACAACTGGAGCATAACATCTTGTCCTTTACATTCTAATTCCTTTGAGGTCAACACCAACATTCCACTAACCTTTTTGATCGCAGTGTGTACATATGGTTTTCAACATAATTGCAACAATACCAGCCTTGCATACTTAAAGCTTGGAAGCAGCCCCATATGATTACAATCCTGCACTACTGTTTCCCTCTGATAATCATACCCCCAGGTTGATTCTGAGCCATGTCTTTTCACTGCTTCCACGAAATTGGGGCATTTGTCTGGCATCCCAGGACTGTCACTCACACAGGCAGTTTTGTTCAGTCCTCAGTCTCTGACCTAGTGATTATTGTTATCTTCCTTACAGCCTCCTCAGTCTCTGTAGGGAGAATGAGGCACGCTGCTCAGTGTAGAAACCAGGGCATCTACAAGGTAACTAGCAGTAACCCATCAAGGCTTCTTCAACCTTGAAAATCTAGAAGGACAAGGGCAGAGATGCATGGGAATGCCACACCCTGCAAGTTGCCTTCCAAGTCACATGCCACCCTGAATTGAAATATATCACCATTCCTTCACTGTCGCCGAGTCAAAATCCCAGGGCTACCTCCATTGAAAGAAATGTAGCAGTTCAAGGAGGCAGCTCAACATCACCTTCTCAAGAGTAACTAAGTCGTGGCCAAGCCAGTCACGGCCACATCCTGTGACAGAATGTTAAAAACTGGTGCATGTGTGTACCTTGTGAAGGCCAAAGTGAACTATGCTGACCGTATAGGAACATAGGAACAAGAGTTGGTCATTCAGCTCCTCAAGCCTGTTCACCATTCAGTGAGATCACGCCTGAACTGTAGACTAATCTTTTGACCCATATCCCATAATATCTTTGCTTAACAAAATATTATCTATCTCAGATCTAAAATTCACAATAGATTCAGCATCCATCCCTATTTGTGGAATAAAGTGCCAAATATCTACTACCCTCTGAGCGTAGAAGTGCTTCCTAATGTCTCTCATTAATGATGTAATTCTCTCCCTAAATCTCAGACTACGTCCCCTCGTGTTAGAACCAAAAATCTGTAAAAATAGTTTGTCTTTATCTGCCCTGTTAATATCTTGGAGCTTTTGATCCCTTAACCTGCTAAATTCTAGAGCAAACAGGCCTAATTTCTTGGTTTGTTTACAAAACAGGCTAAAGAATCCTGGGAAATGAGTGCTCAAGAGAAACTGGAACGGGCAGTTCTTGTTAAGGAGAAAGGAACGCACTATTTTAAGGTACTTCTGTAGAAACCTTTACCTCCAACAGAACTGATGCAGCCACTATGCATGAGCTGACTTTACTGTATAAAATCTCTGTTTAACTGACTGAGTTTATTTGATGTTATCAACATTTATTATAAATAAAAGATGCCAATATCTTAGGCTCATTGCTGCAAAAGAACAGCAATGGACAGTGTTGCATTGAATTGAACCATCCCATAAAAGTAAACAATTGTACCGGGCAGGAAGATCGCTGAGAGTCTCGCACTCCTCAGGGAAACGATCGCCTACGTGCAGCACAGTGAGGTGAACACCTGCCTCATCAGCCCAAACCAGGAGAAAACCTTTGACAGGATATCGCATACGTACATGAAAGATATTCTCTTCAAAATGGGCTCTGGGGAGGGAAACTGCTCTACACCAAGTGCAGTCTCAATCAATAGGTGGGAATCATAAAACTTCATAATCAGATCTGGAATCAGGCAGGGCGATACACTCTCTCCTGCCTTGTTTGTGTGTTGTATACAGCCATTTACTGAGTCTGTCAGGAAGGATGTGAGCTTGAGAGGGGTGACTATTCCTGGCAGCGCAGGGGCCTACAGTTGAGGCTTCCCTGTACATGGGTGATGTTGCTGATTTCTGCTCAGATCCGCTGTCAGTGCGTAGACTCATGTGCATCTGTGACCAGTTTGAACATGACTCAGGGACCAAGGTAAATCGAGGCAAGAGTGAGGCCATGCTTTTTGGAAACTGGGCCGACCAATTCTATCCCTTTCAGCTTCAGGACAGACCACCTGAAGGTGCTAGGTATTTGGTTCAGAGGGGCTGGGGCGTGTGCCAAGTCTTGAGAGAAACATGTCACTAAAGTGAAGCAGAAACTGGGCAGATGGAAACAATGGTCGCTTTCCATCGCGGGTAAAGACCTGGTTACAAGGTGTGAGGTACTCTCAGTGTTGTACGTGGCGCAGATCTGGCCTATTCCCTGAACCTGCACCGTCGCAGTCACCCAGGCCATCTTCCACTTCATGTGGAGATCAAAGATGGATCTGGTCTGAAGGGACACAATATAAAAAGATCTGGATAAAGGGGGAAATATCACACCATTGAGGCACGGTGGGGAAGACCACTGTGTAAGGTCCTTCTGCTCTCATTTATATAAATGATTGGGTATGAACATTGGCGGTATAATTAGTAAATTTGCAGATGGCACTAAAATTGGAAGTGTAGTGGACAATGAAGAAGGTTACCTCAGATTACAACAGGAACTTGATCAGATGGGCCAATGGGCTGAGGAGTGGAAGATGGAGTTTAATTTAGATGAATGCAAGGTGGTGCATTTTGTGAAAGCAAATCTTAGCAGGACTTATACACTTAATGGTAAGGTCCTAGGGAGTGTTGCTGAACAAAGAGATCTTGGAGTGCAGGTTCATAGATAGGATAGGATAGTGAAGAAGGCTTTTGTTATGCTTTCCTTTATTGGTCAGAGTATTATCTACAGGAGTTGGGATGTTATGATTAGATTAGATTAGATTAGATTACTTACAGTGTGGAAACAGACCCTTCGGCCCAACAAGTCCACACCGCCCCGCCGAAGCGCAACCCACCAATACCCCTACATTTACCCCTTACCTAACACGACGGACAATTTAGCATGGCCAATTCACCTGACCAGCACATCTTTGGACTGTGGGAGGAAACCGGAGCACCCGGAGGAAACCCACGCAGACACGGGGAGAACGTGCAAACTCCACACAGTCAGTCGCCTGAGGCGGGAATTGAACCCGGGTCTCTAGCGCTGTGAGGCAGTAGTGCTAACCACTGTGCCACCTTGCCGCCCAGGTCATGTTGCGGCTGAACAGGACAGTGGTTAGGCCACTTTTTGAATATTGCGCGCAATTCTGATCTCCTTCCTTTTGGAAGGGTTGAAAGGGTTCAGAAAAGATTTACAAGGATGTTGCCAGGGTGGGAGGATTTGAGCTACAGGGAGAGGTTGAACAGGCTAGGACTGTTTTCCCTGAAGCGTCGGAGGCTGAGGGGTGACCTCATAGTGACCTCACTAATAGGCCAATGTGCATGGCCAGTCTCCTCTTCCAACTCTTACTCAGCTTTGGGTGACAAATTACAGATCGCATTGACAGATCCAGGTAACAGGTCTCAAGCATCCACACACAGCCTCGAATGCATGGTATGGGATTTATCCAGGAACAGGAACTCAACCTGTTAAGCCTTCTCCATCATTCCATTAATTGGCAAATTAATTCAGTGGCAGCATGGCTGTCTCATAGCGCCAAGGACCCAGGTTCCACCTCAGGTTCGACTCCAGCCTCAGGCAATTGTCTGTGTGGAGTTTGTGCATTCTCCCCAGGTCTGCCTGGGTTTCCTCTGGATGCTCCTGTTGCCTCCCACAATCCAAATGTGTGCAGGTTAGGTTGGCCATGCTAAATTGCCCATTGTGTTCAGGGATGTGCAGGTTAGGTGCATTAGTCAGGGGTAAATGGGTCTGGGTGGTTTACTCTTCGGAGGATCGGTGTGGACTTGTTGGGCCAAATGGCCTGTTTCCATACTGTAGGGGGTCTATATACACCTCAATGCCGCTTTCCATCGATTTCTGTCTAAAGCATGCTCAATGATTAAGCTTAAGCTTTGAAAGCCCTTTGGGATAGAGATTTCTAAAGATTCTCAGTGGGAGTGAAGAAATTCCTCCTGTCTTCAAAGGCAGGAGAATATTATTCTGAGAATATTTCCTCTGGTTCAAGCCTCAACCACCCTGTAAGAATGTTATTAGTATCAATTAGACCACCTCTCATTCTTCAAAACTCTACAGAATTCAGACTCAGTTTCCTCATTTTCTCCCCATAAGACAATCCCACTATCCCAGGGATTAGTCTAGTGAATTTCTGTTGCACTCCCCTCAATAATAAGTATCCCTCAGGTAAGAAAACTTAACCTGCACACAGTACATGGGACATGGTCTCATGAGGGCTCTACACAATTACTGCAAGACATCTTTATTTCTGTACTCAAATTCCCCGAGTAAGATTTTTTTTTGTTTTTATATTCAGACATGGGATGTGGATGTGGAAAAAAAACTAGCTAAAATCTGAGCCAATTTCTGAGTTAAAAACAGTCAAGAAAATTCCTCTCCAATTTCATTTGCAATCAATACTGACTCAGGATGTTGGCTTTAGTAGAAAAAAACGGACATTGTACTCAGTAAATTGTGAGAAGTTACATCTAAACGGACCTGGTTTTTTTCCTTTTCAATTCTTCTCTGGGAGATGGGCATTGCTGGCTGCGACAACACTTACTTCCCATCTCTAATTGCAGTTCAAAAGATGGTAATGAGCTGCATTCTTGAGCCACTTTAGTCCAGCTGCTCTTGGTAGGCCCACAATGTCATTAGTAGGGAGTTCCAGGATTGTGACCCTGTAACACTGAAGGAACAGTAAGTCAGGATGGTGAGTGGCTTGGAGGGGAACTTGTAGGTGGTAGTATTCACCTGTACCTGCTGCTCCTGTCCATCTGGAAGGTAGTGGTCATGGATTTGGAAGGTGCTGTCTAAGGAGCCTTGGTGAGTTTTGTCAAGGCACCTTGTAGATGGTACACACTGCTGCTACTGAGCATCCAGAGTCGAGTGAGTTAACCTTTGAGAATGTGGTGCCATTTAAACAAACTGCTTTCTGAATCGTGTCAAGCTTCTTGGGTGTTGTTGGAGCTGCATTCATCCAACAACACTAGTCCATCACACTCCTGACTTGTGCCTTATGGATGGTGGACAGGGGCTGGGGAGTCAGGAGGTGAGATACTCACGGCAGTATTTCTAACCTAGGACTTGCTTTTGAAGCAGGCTGGTACAGCAAAACTCTGGTCAATGGTAACCCTTGTGATGTTGATACTGGGGGATTTGGCCTCGTCATACCATTGAACTTACGGGGCAATGATTAGTTCTCTGTTCTTGAAGAAAATCACTGACTGGCATTTGTGTGTGCAAAACACATGTTGCTTGCCAATTGTCAGCCCAAACATGGATAGTTCCAAATCTTGCTGTATTTGAACATGGACTCCCTCAGTAGCTGATGAGTTGTGAATGGTGCTGATCGTTGCGCAATCATCAACAAACATCTCTTTGTTTATGCATCACTAAAAACTAAGATGCAGGTTCCAGAAATAATTAGGAAGGCAAATGGTATGTTGGCCTATATTTCAAGGGAATTCATGAGTAAAGATCCCTCATTGCATTTGTGCAGATCCTTGGTAAGATCACACCTGGAGTATTGTGCACAGTTTTGGTCTCTTTATCTCAGGAAGGATGCACTTGTGCAGATGTGATACAATAGAGTTTCACCAGATTACTCCCTTGAATGGCAAGATTGTTTTCTGAGGAGAGCTTGAGGAAACTGAGGCTGTATTCACCAGAATTTTGAAGAATAAAAGTTGATCTCATTGAAAGATACAAAACTCTTATAGTATAAGGCAGCTAGTCCTAAATAGTTAAGTCTGAGCTTTTGTAAGACTCTGTCCATGGAAAATAAATGACTGTCTCCAATAGAAGTTATCAGTTCTGGCTGCTGGCTCTTGTAGTTAGTGATTAGAATTCTTCTCGCTGTTATACAGTCCCTTTGGTTTGAGGATGACACATTTCCACTTCAGTCTTATTAGTCCTGAGTCCAATGTTGTCACTGCATACCCATCCACAGGTGGGGCAAGTGATGTTTGAGGAGGTGGTTGGGGAGGGTGTTTGGGCATTTTTACACTCCTTCCCTCTTTGTGCTTTCTTCAATCTGAATCTGTCTGTTGTAGTTGGCCCCTTTGCTGATGGTTTGCATTATCCCCGCAGTTAATCAAGTGATAGTGATTATCACTTGATGAAGGAGCGATGCTCCGAAAGCTAGTGTGCTTCCAATTAAACCTGTTGGACGACAACCTGGTGTTGTGTGATTTTTAATCTAGTCCCATTTGCCAGCACTTGGCCCACGTCCCTCCAAACTCTTCCTATTCATTTACCCATCCAGGTGCCTTTTAAATGTTGCAATTGTACCAGCCTCCACTACTGGCAGCTCATTCCATAGAAAAACTCCATTGTAACTTGGTACCTCAGAACAATTACAATAAACCTTTCTTCTTCATCTAGAATGGGCTTCTTCTGCCAAACTCTATGTGGTCATCCTTCACCATGTGATGTTTATAAGTCCTTTGATTATCACTAACAAGAGGAATTGGGGCATCATATTGACCCAGAGGAGATCCTAGCAGAACCACTTGTGAGCTATGGGCTTCTCTTTCCATTGGTGTGGCAGGGTGAACATGAAAAGGATGTTTCTCCTGGTTGTGAATCTAGAACCAGGGGACAGCATTTCAGAATAATGGACGAATCATTTTCTCCTATTTCCTGTGTTCTGATAATGCTATGCAAAAAGTCTTCATTGTGCGTATGTTGTTCTAACTATATTCCATTTGCTGGAACTTTTCCCACTCCCTCTAGGCTGGCAAATATAAGCAGGCTCAGATCCAGTACAGGAAGATTGTGGCATGGCTTCAGCAGGAATACTGCCTGACCCAGGACGAAAGTCGAAGAGCCAAGGCCCTCGTTTTAGCTGCACATCTCAACGTGGCCATGTGTTACCTGAAACTCAATAAGTACCTGAAGGCTGTGGAGAGCTGTGACAGGGTAAGGAGTGTATATTGCTGGGTAGATCCTCTCATGGGGAATTTGTGTCTCAGTGAGGCAGGGGTGTCTTTACAGCACAGTGATCCTGCTCCCCACAGGCCTCACCCTACTCTGCTGAGTTTGGTTGCATCACATTCAAAGGGTTCAGTTGGAGAATGCGTTTAGACCCGGAGCTAAGTGTCTTATGCAGTCCATTTGGGATCATTGTCATAAAATCATCTTGACTTGCAGTCAATCTCAGCTAACCCTTTAGACAATCGCTGGGAGTCCACCTTTTGATAATCACTAAGATAAGTGATGCTCATACACCAGGAACAAGGATGAAGGAATTAATCATGGAGACTAACCAAATCATGGAACATGTCACTGCAAAATGACATTGAACTTGATCATTTTGGTTACATAGAATAATCACATGGCATTCTGAAGGCTTCTGGGATATTTTGGGTTGGTGGGATGAATTAGATCAAAATATTGATTTTTTGGGGGGTTTTATTGACAGGGCTATAAAGAACTCTGGGCAAAGAGGGTTGACTGACAAGGAGGTTGAATAGTCCCAGTATAAATTTGGATCATTATAGTGTCGAGGAGAAATAAAAAGGATTGGGGTTTCTCACCTGTGTACAGGAAAACTTTTTTGATCAGCACGTTTTCAACCCAATGAAGGAATGTTTGAAGGATCCAGCAATAGGGAATGAGTTGGGTCAACTGTTGATGGGGAAATGTTTAGGGAACAATGATCATAGTATCATAAGGTTGAGGCCTTGGATATAAAATTATGATGCACATAGAAAAGGTTGATGGTTGGAATCATTTGTCCTTCAGAGTTGAAATGACTAATACCAAGGGGCATGGATCTAAGGTGAGAGAGGGTAAGTTTGAAGGAGATGGGAGGGCCAGGCTAGTTACACAAAGACTGGTGGGAGTCTGGAACACGCTGTCGGGGTGGCCGTGGAGGTCGATTAGGGGCATTTAAGGGACTTTTAGATAAGCACATGCATATGCAAGGAATGGAGAGACATGGATCAAGGACAGGCAGAAGGGATTCATTTAATTTGGCATCACGTTCGGCAGAACTGGAGCAGAATGGTGGAGCAGTGGTTAGCACTATTGCCTCACAACACCAGGGACCTGGGCTCAATTCCAGCCTCGGGTGACTGTCTGTGTGGAGTTTGTACATTCTCCCCGTGTCTGCATGGGTTTCCTCCCACAGTCCAAAGATGTGCAGGTTAGGTGGATTGGCCATGCTAAATTGCCCATAGTGTCCACGGATGTGCAGACTAGGTGGATTAGCCATGGGAAATGCAGGGTTGCAGGGATAAGGTAGGGGAGTGTGTTTGGGAGGGATGCTCTTCTGAGGGCCAGTGTGGACCTGATGGGCCAAATGGCCTGTTTCCACAGTGTAGGGATTCTATGATTCAATATCATGTGCTGAAGGGCCCCTTCCTGTGCTCTACTGTTTTAAATTCAAAGACAAGGAGCAATCAAAATTGAAAATAACTAATTAGAGAAGAGTCAATTTCAACGGTTTGAGAACAGATATGCCCTAGATTGACAGGTCGGCAGGCAAAACTGCTATTCCATAATTGGCTGCCTTTAAACAAGAGATGGTTCAGGACGGTTTATATACCCTCCCATCATGGGGAAAGAAAAGACAAACAAATTAGTTAGAGCTTCCTGGATGATGAAAGAGTTGGAGAGTGGATTGAAGCAGAAAATTGCGAAGCAGCAGATACTGGATCTGAGCCTGCTTACACAAGTGGGCACAAGGCTGAATTTTGAATGTTTACAGCGATTGTGCAAGAGTAAATAAGAGCAACAAAGAGTTACTATGAAAAGAGACAGGCAGCTAAACAGGGCAATCAAAAGTCTTCTACAAATGGGCAAAGGATGGTAAGAGGAGGCACACAGCCATTCTGGAGCCTGAAAAGAGTATTTACACATGGAGGGTAAACATCATGTGTACTTTGAAACTACTTTTACCAAGGAGAAGATGTGATACAGCCGTAAAGGAAAAGGAGGGACTTGTGATAGTGGATGGGCTAAAATATTTTAAAGACAAAATATTATAAACCCCAGGCATTATTTTAAGAAGTCGTCAGGGTGGGATGAGATACATCCAGACATTCAGCAAGAAGTCAGAACTTGAACATAGATGGCCTTCTCTTTAAGTTATATCTTTTCATTTTTCTCTTATTCTTAAACTATCAAAGCAGTGCCACATTGTGGGGATGATGAAAGCTTTCTACTGAATTGCAAAGACATTGGTCATAAACTTCCTTTTTTCCCAGATATAGGGGCTGTGTCTGAGGTATGGAAAGTTGCAAATGTTCCGGGTTTGGTGGGAGGGTGGGGGTGAGGGGGTGTGGAAGGGGGGAGCGGGGGAAGAGACACAGAGAGAGAGAGAGAGAGAGAAAGAGAGAGAAAGAGAGAGAGAAAGGACTGGTGGTGGTTTAATGAGGGGAGAGGTTGAGAAAGTGGGGTCTTACTGGTACAGGAATTGGACCCACGCTGCTGGCACCACTCTGCATCACAAACCAGCCATCCAGTAACAGCAAAGAGTCCAGGAAAATGAACCATTTTCTTTGACAAGGGATGTCAGCATGACATCCACCTCTGAGGGATGGGTGTATGTTCTGAGAGGTGGCTGGGTGATAGCTGGATTGATGGTGGAGTGAGGTATCAGGAGGCTGAAGGGAAGTCTCGTTGATCACTCCTGCCACACATTCTCCTATTCCTCAACTCATCAGCTCATGGCGCTTGGAGTAATGCTGAGATGGCTACTTCAGAAGTTCTGCATTTTAATTTATTTCCTAGCTCCCTACATTCTGCTTGCAGGACCACAACCTTGTTTTTGCCATTGGTCATTGGTACTGACATGGATCATGAACTCAACCTGTTCTCCCTCCTCCTTCAGAATGTCCTGTAGTCAATCAGTGACATCCTTGACCCTAGCACTAGAGAGGCAACAGGCCATCCTGCTGCCACATCTGGAGACTTCCCAAATGTTATTGTTTTCCCACTTTTATCTTTTCCCCACCCAACGTAGCCTGTGCCATGGAATTGTCTCTCACTATATTCCATCAGAAAGCAGCAGTATCCAAAATAGAAAAGCTATTCTGGGGGAAGATGATTCCAGGGGACTCCTGCACTACCTACCTCATGGTCACCCATTCCCTTTCTGCCCCTGCACTCTTTACCTGGAGCATTACCACTTTGTTCCACGAGCTACACTCAGAGATTTTAGCTTTGCAGATACACTGCAGTGACACCAGCCGCTACTCCAGATCCAAAACACGGGCTTCCTGTAACTGCAGCTAGAAACACGTCGTGAACACTGACTTCCCACACTGCACCGGAAGAACTTTCATGGACAGCTGCCTCTCCATGACTCTTTAAATTACTCTCTTTCCCTTTACTCCCCATACTATTGAGAATATTAAATACATAGCAGCAAACGTACATTATTCCGTATGCTTTAATTACTCTTAATTTATACAAGAGACCAATCTTTGAAGATTAGACAGTAGGAATACTCGCTTGGCCTTCCTGAGCAAGGTGACCACATGTCCCGTGCTAGCTTCTATCCCTATTATGTTACTGTTATGTTACGCTAATGTTCTCCCTGTGAGGTTGCTGTTAAATGTTTTCAAAGCTGACCTCTTTCATGCAGGTTTTCAACTCGTAGTCATATTGAGGCTGAGAAAAGAGCAACTCCTTCCCCGTTCACCAAACCCACAGTGTTACCACCCAACCACTGCCCTTTAGACGTGAAACAGTAACTTGAAGCAGTGCGAGAGCTGAAACAAAAATAACCGAACCCCTCTTTCACTGATTCACTGTTACCAATTAGATTGGCAAGTCTTAACACTGAACCAGAGCATCAGGCATTGAAAAGATGCCTTCATAGTGTATGACAGTATCAGCCTCGGTTATGTGCACAAGTCTTTGGAGTGGGAATAGAACAACTTCGAGCTCAGAGGCTACAATACAGCACCTTTCATCTTGTACTACAACCAGGCACTCAGGAAATATTAAAACAGCACTGAGTTCTCAAATTTGCAGGGAAACAATCTAAAGCTTCCTGCACAGGAGTGATGCCCTTGCCTTTGGGGTTGTTTTATAATTTACAGAATGGATATTCTTGTCAGCAACCATCCATTAACCTCAGATTTAATGTTATTTAACAAATCAAAGTGAGCTACTTTTAGTGGCAGAGAGTTCTGCCTGTCTTTCAACCTTTGTGTTTACAAGTATTTTTGCAGATTTCTGTCTAATATGGCTTCCCTCTGATTTTAAAAGTATTGCTCTGTGTCCTGGACAGGACAACTGATAGAAACATTTTCTGCCTTTATCCAGACAAGATCTTGAAATCCTCAATCTAATCCCCCTCAACCCTTGATAGACCAGGCGTTGTCTAACACAATGTTTGATCGGAGATAGAAGGATATGGAGTGAAGTCGTTGAGGTAATGGTTCCGAAAGAGTCCATGTTGAAGTTACATTAGCTCCACCCAATCTGCCACCCAGACCAGAGATGGGAATTGTGATTCTTTTGCAGGGAGCTGAAGTATTCTATACAGCAGCTGAGAGTCTTATTAATTATACCTAACTAATAACGTAGCTGTACTTATTGCAATAGACCATATTGTTGATAAAAGACATTGCCTTTTCTGTAAAACATCCACAATTGTATATCCTTTACCTCTGAGCATTTAATAGATCCTAGACATAGGGGGATTGGCAGCAGTGAATTAACACACTAATAACTCTTGGGCAATATTGGCAGAGATGGCAGATAACAGGCAGTGTCAGTATTGGCACACAGATGAGTAGTGTTGAGAGCAGCAATAATCTTTTTTAAAATTTTTTTTATTTGATTGAACATTGTCACATGTACCTAGATACAGTGAAAAGTTTTGTTTTGCAATACAGGCAGATCATACTATACAAAGATCATAGGGTAACTGAACAGGGTGACTTTTAAAGGAAAGACTGAACATCTTTCCTTTAAAAGATGTCCGAGAGTCCTTCCAGAACAGTGATCTAATCCAGACAGCAGAGCACTACAAATCCCTGTGCAGTAAACAGAAAGGTGTCCACTGTCCGGTTTATGACAGGTAGGGTAAATATGTAAGGGTGTTAGCTTTGTTTACAGTTCAGAAGATTCAAAGATTGTTTTAATAAAAATTTCAGTTCAGAAGTAAGTTTTTCAGTCCAGTTTAGAAGACTGAGTTTTGAAACTAGGTTAGGTTTCTTCCTGGAAGAAAGATTCAGGGAACAAATCGCCTCAGTACAAGGGTTTAATTGGAGAAATGTCCAAGTTGAGTTAGAAATCTGC
This sequence comes from Chiloscyllium plagiosum, assembly GCF_004010195.1. Classification (NCBI taxonomy): domain Eukaryota; kingdom Metazoa; phylum Chordata; class Chondrichthyes; order Orectolobiformes; family Hemiscylliidae; genus Chiloscyllium; species Chiloscyllium plagiosum. Next base: position 44,438,255 of record NC_057735.1, on the reverse strand, counting down.
AGCTCATTAGAACTGAGAACATTTGTACAAGGAAGCTGCTAGGCAGTAATTAAATAGAGCCCTAGACAATCGAGATGGGGATATTGTTTCTGTGGACAATGCATAGGGTTAGGAAGTAGTTTGACATTTTCTTCTCATGAATGGTTTGAGATCATTTTTACTGTTTTCTTTCATTTTTGCGTAATAAATTTCTGTTTCTTGTTCTCAGTTGATGCAAATCTGTTCAGTGACTAACCAGCATGTTAACCAAATTGCAAATATAAAACTAAAAGTTTATCAAGTCAGGTTTTATGCTGGGATCTGACTTCTCGTTTTACCCATCAACTGGGAATCATAACATGACTTTACTTGCTGCATGTCTTGGTGAAAGTAGTTTTGTCTGAGACTGAAATGACTCGATCAAAGATGCTAATATAAGTCAATCAACAGTCAAATTGTGAAGCTCACCCTCCTTTTCTGTTTACCCACAGGCTTTAGAGATTGACCGAACCAATGAGAAAGCACTGTACAGGCGTGGTGAAGCAAGGCTTTGTGTCAATGAGTTTGATTTGGCAAAGGCTGACTTCCAGAAGGTGCTACAAGTCAACCCTGAGAATAAGGCTGCAAAGGTGCAAATTGTATTGTGTCAGAACAGGATGAAGGAACACCACGAGAGGAACAAGAAGATTTATGCCAACATGTTCCAAAAGTTTGCAGACAGAGATTCTAAGGTGCAAAGTGACAGGAGAAATGATTACGGAAAGAAGGACACACATTAACTGTCAGCATCTATCATGACCTCAGGACATCCCAAAACACTTTATAGCCAATTATATACTTTAAAGTGTGGTCAGTGTTTCAATGTAAAGTTGCTGCTACTTGCTATTCTTTAGAAACCTTTAAACCATGAGCATTATGCCAAAGCAGCAACCACATTGTCCACTCAAATATTAGCCAAGCATTGGCTACATCATTGGTGGTAGTCCCAACTCCATGGACTGGAAAGTGTAATCTAGTCAAACACTTCCATGGAGTGTGGAGGGAATACCGCACCATCAGAGGAGAATGTAGAACATAGAACAGCACAGCACAGGAACGGGGCCTTTGGTCTACAGTGTTGAGCCGAACATGACACCAAATTAAATTAATTCCTTCTGCCTGCCCTTGGTTTGAAAGGAGAACTTAAACTAAATCAGTCTGACATAAACCCAGAACTATATGAAGAAGGGAATGAGAGTATACCCTGTTAGCTGGCTAGAATTTTGACTCCATTAAACATTACTGGAAAAGATTATCTAGTCACTTATCTCATTTGTGGGAGCTTGCTGTGCAGACATTCACCACTGCACATCTTATATTACAGCTGTGAACACAGAACTAATCTTCTGCCCCCTCCAGTGTCATCCTTCAAGGCAGAAAGGGAATGCAATGAGTTGGAGTTCTGATGTATCTGAATCGTACTCCCATCTGACCGTGATCAAACTGAGATGGGAGGGTAGGCCAATGGCTGCACCTCCTGACCCACTGCCAATTGAGGACTTTAAGTTGTGAATGATGTCTATTAATCACTTATGAGATGTGGGCATTGCTGACGGGGTGAGCATTTATTGCCCATCCCTACCTGCCTTCCTGGTGGTGAGCTGCCTTCTTGAACTACTCCGTGGATTGTAGGCTCACCCACAATGCAATTAGCGATGGAGTTCCAAGGTTTGACCCAGTGATATTGAAGGAACAGGGATGTATTTCTAATTCAGGATGATATGAAGTTGGAAGAGAACTTGCAGATGGTGGTACTCTTATGTATCTGCTGCTTTTGTCCTTCTAGGTTGTAGAGGTCATGGATTTGGAAGATGTTGTTGAAGGAACCTTGATGAGTTGCTGCAGTGTAACTTGTACATAGTACACACAGCATATCACTGGGCGTCAGTGATAAAGGGAGTGAATGTTTACTTTGGTAGATGGGGTGCCTGCATTGAGCACCTTGAGTGTTTTGTAACTGGACTCATCCAAACAAGTCATCAATGTTAAATTATACACCCGACTTATATCTTGGAGACAGGTTTTACACTGTCAGGGGGTAACAGGATGTGGCAAGGATGCAGAGAATAGAACTGATCCATTGGCTGTGGGATCACATAGCCCTGAATATCCCATGTTGTTTCTGCGGTTTGGTGTGGGAGGAGGCAGTGGCTGGTAATCAGCAGGTTTCCTTGCCCATGTTTGACCTCAGAAGGTCTGGAGTCAATGTTGAGGGTTCGCAGGACAGCTTGCTCCTGATCACATACCTCTGTGTTGCCATCCCAGCTTCATGATGTGGATAAGGGAGACAACATTTCGGCAGGGATAATGTTGGTGATGTCTCAGACCTGATCTGTAAGTATGATTCTGTGAGCATGACTGTGTCAGGCTGCTGATTGACTAGTCTCAGGGACAGCTTGCTCACCTATGGCACAGGTGCCTAGATATTGGTAAGGTGAACTTTGTGGGGTTGACAAGACTTGCTTTGCCATTATCATTTGTAGTGCCTAACTCTAAACTCGACAGTCCAGGTTGATACAACTGAGTGGCTTGCTAGGCCATGACAAAGGCTAGTTTAGAGTGAATGACATTAGTGTGGGTCTGAAGTCACATGCAGGCCTGGCCTGGTGGTGATGGCAGATTTCCTTCTCTAAAGGACAGTAGTGAACCACTCAGAGACTTCACAGTGGTACCACTGGTACCAGAGCAGTTGTGAAAGGGCGTATCATGCATGCTGCATGTTATACTGTATGGCCAGCTTGATGTTTTCCAAGATGGGTAGACAAACACAGTGTGGGCCTGACTGGGAGGTCTGACACTGGGAAAATAGGGCCTGCAGAAAGCCATTCCTCTGGCCTTACTGCCAACTCCCCCATACTGCTCTCACAGAGACCACCAACCCATGGCTCCTGACTAAGCAGTCCTTCTGAAAAAAGGTAACTTTGGTTTCTTGTCAGAAGACAAGATGTTTCAGCTCTACATTTCGCACGTACTTCGTTGGCTGTGGAATATTTTGTGCTGTCCTGAGAATATGGAATGTTCTGAACAAATGTAATGTGTTTCCCGTAGTCCGAAAGTCTTCAATACATCTTTTAAAGGATGAATGGATAATCACTTGAAGCTGAGACATACAGAACCATGAGGAAAGAGCGGAGCAATGGAGTTTTCCTTGAATATCTCCCACAAAGGGCTCTCCCAGAAATAATGGGCTGAACAACCTCCTTCTAAGTCAAATCATCTCTGAATTTGGGGCGTGTTTAAAAGACTTCCCCAGGATTTACGGCTAACTTCAACTTTTCTGCTCAGTGTATCCCAACTCTGACCCAAACCCAGCTTCTGGTCTTCTGCCTTGTCTTTAAGACCATCTGTTCCTGCCTCTTGTTGTTAGGATATAATTGGGCACTTTGTCCCTCCTACAACCATCCTATCCATCCACCATGTGTAAAACAAAACTCAGCTAACGTTAGGCAGCCAGTTTTAATCAAGTATATTTGTTGTACAAGTCACTTTCAAAAACAATTGGCTAGTTGTAATTTGCTTTTCTGTCACAAGCTTTGTGACGTGGATAAGCCAGTGCTAAAGCCCCAACTCTTTTGCTATGGAACAAGAGATCGTAAGATTGACCTTCCTTCCTCCCAAGGGCTCAAGCCAAGCTGACAAATCAGGGAATTGAGCATTACTGGTGGTTCGCTTTGGAATGCTGCATTGCAAGGACAATTTGAGATCACTTGCTTACCCAATTTATTCTTTTATGTGCACATCACAGGTAAAATTATCATCCCAACAGTGGATAAGTAAGTGACTGCCTCACAGCGCCAAAGGCTCGGATTCAATTCCTGCCTCGGGCGACTGTCTGTGTAGAATTTGCACCTTCTCCCCGTGTCTGCGTGGTTTCCTCTGCATTACTTCCCACAGTTTAAACATGTGCAGGTTAGTTGGATTGGCTACGTTAAATTGCCAATAGTGTGCAGGGATGTGCAGGCTAGTTGGATTAGCCATGATAAATGTGGCTCTTCGAAAGGTCGGTATGGATTCACTGGGCTGAATGGCCTGCTTCCACATTGTAGGAACTCTATGATTCCTAAACTGAGTGACTTGCTAGTGTTATGGACTAGGCCAGGCCACTCAAAACATTCTTAAGCAGGCAGTCCCAGGCCATAACTTTGCAAGTTGTTTCGGTAAGTATATGGTGAAAATTGCACGGAGTGAGTTAGCTAGGTTGATTACTAGATTTTAAAAAAGACAAAAATTTATTCACAAAATTATACAATGAAACACAAAGAACAGAATAAAGAACCCCTCCAGAACTCAACCAATCCAACTAGACTTAATTATGCTGTTCCGAATATACACAACAGTCCCAATAAGCAAACTCCCTTTGAGACGCAGTATAAATGGAATGCACACTTATAGGTTGAAGTTGAAGGGCAGAAACGAGAGAGAGTTTCCACACAGCTCCCTGTTGAACTTCCCAGTTCAAGACTGATCTGAAACTGCTCAACTCAACTAAAGAACTGATCACTTCCTTTTCATTATACAGGTCACTTCTAAAACATGACCCTTTTGGCCTGAAGTCTCATCTGTTTACATTTAAACGAAAGGCCTCTAAAAATCCTTTTCACTTCTGTTCCAAACTAGACTGATCGGAGCCCGGCCCGGTTTCTTGCCCCTCTGAAAAAAATCAAGGACAGAGTCTCCTTGAGCCAAGGAACAGCTTTTAGTAAAATAAAGGGACCAGCTTTGTGACACTCGGCCATTTTAGTCTGTGGGCCTAGGGTTACATGTTGGGCAGACTGGATAAGGGTGGCAGGTTCCCATTCCCTGATGACGCGAGTGAACCATCGTGCGATGAAGAGACTATGCAGCAGGAAGACATGTTCTTCGCAGTCTCAGTGATTCCTGCTAACCCCTTGACTGTGTCTTGCAGGAAGAAACCAGGAAATGTTCAAGGCAGAAGGAAAAGAATGTATTTAAAGATGTGGAAGAAGATCCACCTGAAAAGAAGGCTCGAGAAGCAGAATGAATGGAGAACCTTCTGGCACATGAGTAGGCTATAAACTGTTTTCCAACACACCAATGTAGGACAGTGCCCCATTTTTAAGAGGGCAATGAGATGCTTTCTGTCAAAGGAAGGGAACAAAAGGATTATTATAACTGGAGATCTCGACATGTTCAGTGTGTCGCAACTCAATCTGAGAGCCGTGAGTCCAAACCTTCGCCAGGGAGCTGCAGTTATACTTCATAACCTTGAATGAAAATATGTTTCCAAATCCTAATCATTCCAGAGTCTAACAGAAATAAAGGTTACAATTCTTCTGGTCTGGCTATTGTCTTTGAATGAAGAGATCAAACACTCCCGAGGTAGAGCTCAATTGGGAATGGTGTAGCTTTCCATATTGATTCACTCCCAGGCGGACACTTCCCCAGAGTAAGGCACAATCCTTTTGCTCAGGAACATGCTGTTTCCGCTTGAAGAGTTTGTGCCATTAAGTGAAAGCCGGGCTTCTCATTAAGTGTCAGGTATGGCTTCCCTAAAGATTTTTCACATCCCATGCCCTGAGCCCCACCCCCAAACTCTGCACTAAGTGGCTTTCTGAAGAGTTACCATGACTGAAAGAGTCAGTGCAAATCATAGAAATAATTTGGCACTATTTCAAATGGCCAAGGATCCACTGTTAGTTACACATGCTTGGGCTTTCCATGTGTTTCGATTATAAAAAGCAGTTGTCATTTTTATGCTGTAAACAGGAGGAGGCATTCATGGAAAACATTTTCATCACGTGTCTTCCCGTCATGATTCACTGTGCACCCAGTGGCTGTCTCAATATTGAATGTAATGTGGGCATTGAGCCCTTGGGAAATATGGAATGGTCTGATGTAATTGGGCTTGACCTGGTAACTAACCAATTAAACTTTGACTGCTCCCATTCCATCACATTTAATTTAACAATTTGTTTGGTTTGCAAGTATTCTATTTATTACACTGAGTGAGACACTGTGCGCCACATGGATTAATATATTAACATCTTATGCCGTTCCATCAAAAAACCAAACTGAATAACATATATGCAGTGTTTTTGATGCAGTGAAATGTATCAAAGTGATTTAAGGTATATAATCACACACATATTTACAACAAGCCGTTTAAAAGGCAGGAGGACCAGAGATGAAAAACGTGATGGGAGAGTCAGGTTTGGAATAGGGTCTAGTTTTGAATCAGAATCCCTACAATATGGAAAGAGGCTATTTGGCCGTCAAGTCTGCACGCTGAAGAACACCCCAACCTGGCCCATCCCCCCATCCTCTCCCTGTGACCCTGCATTTCCCATAGCTAATCCACTTAGCCTATGCATCCCTGGACACTATGGGCAACTTAGCATGGCTAATCACCTGACCTGCACGTCTTTGGACTGTGGGAGGAAACCAGAGCACCCGGAGGAAACCCCTGCAGACGCAGAGACAATGTGCAAACTCCACACAGACAGCCACCCAAGGGCTAAATGGTCTTAAATTTCCTTCACAGAGTCAGGGGTGAATTTTAACCCTCCTTTCTCCCAAAATTATTCATAATTTCAAATCCAACCCTTGTACACGACCTTTCTGATTACACGGCAAAGGGGATGCTCCCTACGCATTGTGCAGGAGAAATGGATTGAGTTGAAGTGGAAAAGCTGTCATGATTATGTTGACTCATGGAGAAGTTTTATAACGCTACTTGGTCTATTCTACATCTATTGTTCATCTTCTTAAAAAGATACCCAAATCTCCCCAGACCCTGTCAATATGGGGCCCCGATGTTTCAGTTAAAAAGCTAGAAAACTTTAATGAGAAACAACATCAGGATTCCTTTGTGAAATTCACACCTACTAAATTGTTGGTTTTCTGTCTCCTTGTTGCACTGTTTCTGAATGTCAGTCATTCATGATTCTAATTTTGTTTAAATAATGAATAAGTTGTGTTAAGTGGGATTTGATCCAACAAGCTTCAAATGACACAAACTCAGAAACTGCAGAGATTTGCTTGTATTTGTTAACTGAAGCTGTTCGAACAGTATTGAAATCAACTCCCTATATGACCACCCTCTTTAAATGTAGTTAAAAATCATACAACACCAGGTTATAGTCCAACAGGTTTATTATGAAGCACAAGCTTTCAGAGCACTGCTCCTTCATCAGGTGGTTGTGAAGCAGAACTATAAGACACAGAATTTATAGCAAAAGATTACAGTGTCGCGCAAGTAAAACGATATATTTAACAGACCTAAATTGTTGTTAAGTCTTTCATCTTTTGGAATGGGTTGCAGGTTTCAGTTCATTAATATGTAAATCCCAGAACTTCTTTTAAGTCACATTGTCAAGATAATTAAGGCTTTATTTAAAAAAAGGTGACACCTCAGCTCAGACATTGCATTAAAGGTGTGAGGTCAGAGTCTGTCTGTATCCCAATGTTGAGTTAAACTGGTTTTATTACCAAAGTGGAATTTACAAAACTGGATTGACTGTCAGCATTGACTGCCTACAGGTTGTGCATTTTTTGAGCAAAATAGAATGTATCTGCAATGCAGACAGTAAATCCATATCATATTTTGTAAATTCCACTTTGGAAATAAATTAGTCTGATTCAAGATTGGGATACAGACAGACTCTGACCTCATACCTTTAATGCAACATCTGAGCTGAGATGTCACCTTTTTCTATGAAACTTTAAGTTATGTTGAGCATGCGACATAAAAGAAGTTCTGGGATTTACATATTAATGAACCAAAACCTGTAACCCATTCTAAAAGATGAAAGACAGTCATTCCTGATGAAGGCCTTATGCCTGAAATGTCAGTTTTCCTACTCCTTGGATGCTGCCTGACCTGCTGTGCTTTTCCAGCAACACACTCTCGACAACAATCTAGGTATATTAAATATATAATTTTACTTGCATGGCATTGTAATCTTTTGCTATAAATTCTGCGCCTTATAGTTCTGCTTCACAACCCCCTGATGAAGGAGCAGCGCTCAGAAAGCTAGTGCTTCCAATTAAACCTGTTGGACTATAACCTGGTGTTGTGTGATTTTTATCTTTGTCCACCCCAGTCCAACACCGGCTCCTCCATGTCACAATAAATATGCCATTATAGAATAAAAGCACAAAATTACAATTCTTGATTTTTTTTGGTTTTTTGTTTTATTTTTAAATGATTAATGCTCATTTTAAATAAAGCCTTTAAAAATTATGATTCGGAGATGCCGGTGTTGGACTGGGGTGTACAAAGTTAAAAATCACACAACACCAGGTTATAGTCCAACAGGTTTAATTGGAAGCACACTAGCTTTCGGAGCGACGCTCTTTCATCAGGTGATTGTGGAGCTAACCTGAGAATGCAACTTTTAAAAAAAAGGGTTTTGTGATTTACACATTAAAGAAGTGAAACTTATCACTGTATTGTAACAGATGAAAGGCTTAACAGACAATCAATTTCTCAATGTATAATTTCAGTTACATCACACTGCAAATTTTTGCTATAAATTCTGTGTTACGATCGAGCCCTCCACAACCACCTGATGAAGGAGCGTGGCTCCGAAAGCTAGTGTGCTTCCAATTAAACCTGTTGGACTATAACCTGGTGTTGTGTGATTTTTAACTTTAAAAGTTAAGCCTTCTTTTCATCTTGTGTGAAATGCACAGGGGAGTTTATTGACCTGTGTGTGAAGTAATAAAGTATCTAGTGAGCATAAAAGAGCCCAGTACTGATATAAAAAGCTAAAGCACCATATATTTGTGCAGCAGAAGAATATTGAATGTATCTCCATGTGTTGCCAACCCTTGTGTTTCTTTGAGGCTCACTTCTAAGAAGACTGATTGTTGCTCTAAACTCACAACATTTCGAATGGTATTTTGAAACGGTATCACTTGGCACAAGTATGGGATTGTGTTGAGCGTGTTCTTAAAGACATGTAATCAATAGATCTTCGAGCGGAGAGATTAATTTATAACGGGAAGTTCAGCCACAGCTCCAACTGAATGCTAAAAGCACTGCTCTTGTGTTTGCCATTTATCATTTTGCAAGAAACATCTGGAACATTGTGTCCTGACATCTTGGTCTTTGAATGTTTGAGTGATTGATGTGTGTACAGGGCACACATTGTATCGCTGTTGGGAACTTTCAAACGTAGCTGCGGTACACTTCCTTTTTACACTGTTGTGAATTTTTGATCAAAAGAACCAGATGCGAGATTCATATTTTTATGCATCATTATCGAGGCTGAAAAGATGGTGGAAGTAGATCCAATACTAAACTTTCACAAGGACAAATTATAGTTATTTTAATCATCTTGTTCTGACATGCTGGGAGGCACTCCAAGGCAACTGGGACTTGAACTTGATCTAAACCTTCTGGCTATGCACTACAGGACTCTTCATGGTTATACACTTGAAAAGAAAATACTTGCGGGGTTTCTAGACTAACTGGATAACTCCTTCAAAGACTCAGTACAGGCACTTGGGCCAAATGGCTTCCTTCTACATTGGCTACTCTTGTAGCTTCTGAGATCTCTTCCTACTTTCAGGGAAATGAAACCTTTGGAGAAAATGTTTAAACCTGGACTTAAGGCAGGGCTGAAGCTGCACATGACTAACTATTCTCATATCTGTTTGTTATCATCACCTCAACGCATCCATTCATCACCTGCTTGAAATTCTCGACACTTTCTCTAAGATACACCTTTCCTTCTGTTTTCGTCCATGCACAGGGTAGAGGTGTCGCTGCCTGGCCATCCCTAATTGCTCTGGAGAAGGTTGTGATGAACTGGCTTTTGAAACATTACAGTCCATGCAGTGAGAGAGAAGTGAATCTTTGGAATTCTCTCCCACTGAAGGCTGTGGAAGGCCAGGCATTAAGTTCAAGACTGGGATTGGTAAATTTCTAATTATAATGGCATCCATGGATATGGGAGTAGCATGGGAATATGATATTATGGTGGATGATCAACCACCATCTAGAATGATGGAGCAGGCTCACATGACTGAATGGTTTATTCCTGCCTCTGTGTTCCAAAGTTTTGACGAATTCATTAGTGGGCACAGCTGTAACTCCACAAACAATCAGATCTTCCTGAGTTTGTACTATCCATGAGCGTAATGGGTTGAATGGAGTAAGCTGTTGGATGGTGCAGGTAAACATTGGGAAATTAATGCACTCAAAACTTTGGTAAAAATCACACAACACCAGGTTATAGCCCAACAGGTTTAATTGGAAGCACTAGCTTTCGGAGCGCTGCTCCTTCATCAGGTGGTTGTGGAATAGATGAAGGAGCATCGCTCCGAAAGCTAGTGCTTCCAATTAAACCTGTTGGACTATAACCTGGTGTTGTGTGATTTTTAACTTTGTACACCCCAGTCCAACACCGGCATCTCCAAATCAAAGCTTTGGGTCTGCCAATCATACAATTCTTCTCCTCATGTTCAAATTCCTTCAAGGCTTCACCATTCCTTATTCCTCCAATCACACACAACCCTGCAAGAACTCTGTGTTACTCCAAACCTTATCATTCATTGGTGGGGTACCTTTGATTTGATAATGCCCTCCTGAATTTTTTCTAACTTGGGTAGTGCTGTAGAACAGAGAGACCCAGAGGTTCAGGTACATAATACTTTGAAGGTTGCATCATATATAGATAGGGTGGTTAAGAAGGCATTTAGCACACATGCCTTCACTGCACAGCCTGTGCAGTAATACCTCAACGTTATGTTGAGGTTTTACGGGATGTTGGTGAGACCCCTTCTGGAGAATTGTGTCCAGTTCTGATCTCCATCTTATTGAGCTGGAGAGGTTTCAGAAAATATTTACCTGAATGTTGCCAGGAATGGAGGACTTGAGTTATAAGGAGAGGCTGGATAGGCTGGGACTTTTTTCACGGAGGTTGAGGGGTAACTTTATATGGTTTATAAAATCATGAGGGGCATAGATAAGGTGAATGTCAGTTATATTTTCCTAAGGGTGGGGGATTTCAAAACCGGCGTTATATTTTTAAGGTGAGAGAAGAAAGATTTTAAAAAGACATAAGGGGCATTTTCTTAACACAGAGGAGGGTTTGTGTGTGGAATGAACTTCCTGAAGAAATGTTGGGTGTGGGTACAGTTACAATGTTAAAAAGACATTTAGGTAAGAACATGAATAAGAAATGTTTGGAGGGATATGGGCCAAGTGCAGGAAAGTGAGACTGGTTGAGTTTGGGATTATGGTTGACGTGGGCTGGTTGGACCAAAGGGTCTGTTTCGATGCTGTCTGGCTCTATGACTGCCTATGTCCCTCTGCTTTAATACACTTCCTGTTTGACTAAATCTTTCGCCCCTTCTTAATATCTCACACATTGGCTGGCTGTCAACTTCTGTTTAATGAAACACCTGTGAAACACTTTGGGATGTTTGACTGTGTAAATGTGTTTTATACACCCAAGCTGTTGTTAAGCTGTACACTGGAATTCCCATGTTTAATTGGAAACAGAAGTAGAGTCAGTCCTGAATTGCAGTATGCAGTTTGTTCACATTGGAAACTCTCAGTCATTCTGCTGGATAAACCGGGGTGAAATTGCAACATCCTCCTTTAGAACGCATTACACTTCCCCCATCTCCTTTTAGAAATTGCAGGGTCACTAGCTCTTTCTTAAAGCTTGTTCTTGATCTGCCCAATTTTACTTCAGATGAGATTGTGAAGTCCAAATTCTGGTTTACCAATGGAAATGGAGCAATCCTTTTCACTTGTCAGTCTTGTGTGAAAGCAGAGATAGTTTGGCAGAGGAGAATGGCTGGAAACTGATCAAAGTCAGGTCCTGCTGGACCCTCACATTAACTAGAGAGAGAGAGAGAGAGAGAGAGAGGGAGTGAAGACTTTTATCCTCAGTCCTGTCCAGATTTAAACCCACCACTTCACCAAGGGAGTGTACTGCTACCTCAGTTCCTTACAAAACACACATTCTGCTCAGCGTCTGAAACATTTTACCGTTGGGGTTTCCAGACATTTCCTACGCTGCTGAGTCAGGGCCAATCTTCAACAGACTCATTCTTGTTCGTTTCTGTCACCTCAGGAGAAACAGTGAGTATGACTTCTTGCAAAATATAATGGCCCACTTCTTCAACTTACCGTCGGGATTGAGGGCTGGATTTAGTACGCCTGTTTCCAGCTGCAACCAGAGCAGCTGGGGTTGGTTTAACCGCAGGAGGGGTCTGAGTATGTCTCCTAGCAGCGACAAATCTCCCTCCTGCGGAGGCTGTAAAGAGTTAGTATAAGCTTCACTCATGAGCCAATGGAAACTCTTTATTCCTGAACCCATGCAGGGCTCCAGAATTAAATGGGAGCCATCCAGCTTCCTCACAAAAGCTCCTGACCAAGCCCTGACAGGTTTCCCGGTGGCGTGTAGTGAGGATCCTCTTAGGAGGCACTCCTAGCCTGATTGAGGAACCCAACATCAAGGAGAGTCTGAAAGCCATTTCCCTGCCCTTGCCTCCAACCAACCCCTTAATCCTATCCCCTCCCACAGAAACACCACAACCCCCATCCCACCTTCACACACATCTCAACACATGCATAAGGTATAGATGCAAAATAAGGCCATTCATTCTATAAAGTCTGCTCCACCATTCGATAATGGCTGAAATGCTTCTCAACCGCATTCTCCTGCCTTCTCCCTGTAACCTTTGATCCCTTCAACAATCGAGAACATCTGTTTCTGTCTGAAATGCTCTCCATGACTTGGCCTCCACAACCTTTTGCAGCACAGAGTTCCACAGATTAGCCTCCCACTGACTGAAAAAACTCTTCCTCATCTCAGTTCTAAAGGGTCATCCCTTCATTCTGAGGCTGTGTCCCAGCATTTCCGATCATCTCCTCCACATCCACTCTATTCAAGCCTCTCGGCATTCTGTACATTTCAATGAGATTCCCTCCTCAATCTTCTAAACACCACTGAGTACAGACCCAGAGTCTTCAACCTCTGCTGTAAGACAAACCCTTCACCCCAGGATTATTCTTATAAACCTCCTCTCGATCTGCTCCAATGCCAGTACATCCTTCCTTAAATACATAGCGCAAGCTTGTTCTTGAAATATCTCCACAGAGGCCAGTATCCTGTCACCAAGTCACCCTTTATTTACACATAGAAAGTCCTTGACACTTATCCAGCTCCCTCAGAGCCAGCTCTCAGAGTGAACAGGATGTCTGACGCTCCTGTTCTTATCTGACAGGCAGGGCTTCCTGATTGGACCATGTTAACAGCCCCAATCAGGGAACTCATATTCTATGAGCTGGCTGACTGTTACAATCACCACAGTTCTCAATATTCCAAATGCAGTCTGACCTGAGCCTTATACGGCCTCAGCAGTGCCTGTCTGCTCTTGTATTTTAGCCTCTCAAAATAAATGCTAACATTGCACTTCTCTTCCTAACTGGCAACTAAACCTGCATGTTAACCTTAAAAGAATCTTGAACTAGGTCTCCCTAGTCTCTTTGTATTTCAGATTTCTGTAGCGTTTCTGTTTAGAAAATAGTCTATGTCTCTAATTTTCCGACCAAAGTGCATAACCTCATACCTTCCCACATTGTATTCTATCTGCTACTTCTTTGTCCACCCTCCCAGCCTGTCCAAGCCTTTCTGCAGACCCCCACTTCTGCAACATTACCTGTCCCTCCACCTACCTTTGCATCATTTGCAAAATTAGCAAAAATGCCCTCAAATCCTTCATCAATGTAGAATGCGAATAGTTGTGGTCCCAACATTGACCCCTGTGCAACTCCAAAGGTCACTGGCTGCCATCCTTTATCTCCACTCTCTGCCTTCTACCAGTCAGCCATTCCTCTATCCATCCCAGTACCTTGCCTTTAACACCATGGATTCTTATATTATTTAGCAGCCTCTTCTGCAACATCTTGTCAAAGGCATTCTGGAAAACAAAATAAATCATGTCCACTGCCTCTCCTTTATCTGACTTGTTCATTACCTCCTCAAAGAATTTTAACAGATTTGTCAGGCGTGACCTCCCCTTTACCAAGCTGTACTGACTCAGCCCTATTTTACCGTGCACTTCCAAGTACTCTTCAATCTCACCCTGAATAATGGACTGGAAAATCTTATCAATGACCGAAGACAGGCTAACTGGCCTATTGCTTCCTGTCTTCTACCTCCTCCCTTCTTAAAAAGGGATGTTACATTAGTCATTTTCCAATCTTCCAGGATCCTTCCTGGCTCCATGAAAGATCACCACCAATGCCTCCATAATCTCCTCAGCTATCTCCTCCAGATTACTGGCATTGTCGTCCCTCTGGTCCAGGTGATTTATCCACTTACAGACCTTTCACCTACCCCAGTAACTTCTCCTTAGTGATGGCCACTACAATCAGTTCTGCTCCCTGACTATCTTGAACGTCCAAAAGTCACATGCCTGAAATCCTGGACGTTTCCTCTGCCCTTATGCTGCTAATTCATTCACTGGGTGTAGGTGGCACTAGCTGGGCCATCTCTTATTGCCCATCTCTAACTGCCCTGGGGAAGATGGTCATGGGTTCATTGCCAAAATCAGCTTATACTCCCAGTGGCGCTGATGAGCAATAGCTGATGAGCTGCCTGTCTGTGATTGGCTGGCAACACTTTAATGCTGGTTTCCTGGGGAAAGCTCAATGGTGGCTCTCAAGAACATTTTTTTAATTCACTCATGGGATGTGGATGTCACTGGCTGGACCAGCATTTATTGTCCATCCTGAGCTGCGCTTGAGAAGGTGGTGGTGAGGCACCGTCTTGAACTGCTGCTGTCCATGCACTGTAGGATGATGGAGTTTCCCTCAGGTTGTCCAACCAGTGGGTGTGCTCCCCATCAAGTTGACTAAATCCAACCCTGTGGGACAGCACTATGGTGGCCCACCACTTCCAACCTATATATTGTACAATATAGATACTTAGCGTCTGGTGAAAATTCCTGATAAGGATCAAAAGCTTTCATTCCAAGTCACAGAAGGGACAAGTGTTTTTGTAAAAGCTGTTAGTTGATTACACCTTGATCAAAGGATAAATGTTCTTTTAAAACATAAGCTCATTAAATGTATAAGGAGCTTATTAGGAATATTATGCATGTGCAAGTTGCTTAAAAGAGCTCCCAATTAATCCCCCGCTTCTTCCCTGTCCCCGCCTCCCTTTCAGGAATTGCTCAATTCTTGTCAAGGTCCCAGTAATCTCCTCCCTTGCCTCCCTCAGCATCCTGGGATAGAGCCCATCAGGCCTTGGGGTTTTATCCACCTTAGCACTTTTCAAGATACTCAACACCCCCTCTTTTTTTATATCATTTATGCTGACACTGAGCAAATGAGCATTTTAATGCCTTCTTATTTGTACACATTCCCATCCTAATCATATCGTACTCATCAGACATGGTCCAAGCTCCATAGTGAGAGAAAATAATCATGTTGATAATCATTTGGTTCTTGGCCAATAGGATTTCTGCATGAAATGCCAAGTTCGTCCTCCGTCAGACTGATCAACAATAATCATATGATTTTTGAGATGGCAGATTGACCAGAGAGTCCACAGCCACCCACTTCCACTCATCCCCTTATTCCAGTACTATCAACTTCTAGAATTCATTGTTCAAATCTGCTCTGCCAAACACAATGTTTTTTTACAGACTCCTGCTATTGGCAGTACAGAGGCTTTCAAATACCCAAGTTTTACCTCCTAAAAGAATGAGGGCAGTAAGTGTACGGACACAGTGTCACCTTCAGGTTCCCCTCAAAGTCATACAGCATCCAGACTTTGATATCAATTGTCCATTCCTTTGACTTTGCTGAGTCTAAACCCTGGAACTCCTTGCCTTACTGCTGGTGAATGAATGTTCAACATATGGACTTCAATTAAGCTCGTCTAGTCAAGAGCTGGTCTTGTTGGTGATGTTGGGTATCTCAAGAATGAATAAAACTAAAGTACGTATGTGCAATTCTGGTCTCCTTCCTATCAGAAGGATGTTGTGAAACTTGAAAGGGTTCAGAAAAGATTTACAAGGATGTTGCCAGGGTTGGAGGATTTGAGCTAAAGGGAGAGGCTGAATAGGCTTGGGTTGTTTTCCCTGGAGCATTGGAGGTTGAGAGGTGACCTTGTAGAGGTTTATAAAATCATGAGGGGCATGGAGAGGATGATTAAACAAAGTCTTTTCCCTAGGGTGAGGGAGTCCAGAACTTGAGGGCAAAGGTTTAGGGTGAGAGGGGAAAAATTTAAGAGGGACCTAAGAGGCAATTTTTTCACACAGAGTTGGCGTGTGTAGGGAGTGAGCTGCCAGATGAAGCAATGGAAGCTGGTACAATTGCAACATTTAAAAGGCATCTGGATAGGTATATGAATAAGTCGGGTTAGATGGATATGGGCTAAATGCTGGCAAATGGGACTAGATTAGCTTAGGTAGACGAGTTGGACTGAAAGATCTGTACATCTCTATCACTCTATGACTCTACATTTCGTAAGTATAGTAAGTATATAAAACATAAGGACATAAGGCAAAACAAATAATTCACCAAAATCCAGAATATCAGCGAATTTTCACCAATCCTGTGAAGTCAGAAAGGCCTTTTACTAGCACAGCAACATTATTCCAAGGTCCAGGAATGACTAAATCTCACTTGGAAGCATGATTTCTCTCAGAGATGAGAGCGCCTAAATCATGGTGAATTTGTAATAGTCACTCGATATTATTCAGGCTGAAATTTCTAAGGATACGGATTCAAATCTCACTGTGGCCGCTGATGGAACTTCAATTTGATTTATAAAACTGGACTCAGAGAAGGTAGCCATTTAAGCTCAAACTGATTTTGGTAAGAACCCCATGTGGTTCACTATTATTCTTTAGGGAAGGAAATCTGCTGTCCTTACTTGGTCTGACTCATATGTGAATCCAAATCCACAACATTACAGCTGACTCTTAAATACCCTTAGAAATGGCCCTCCAAGTCCCTCAATTCAAGAGTAATTAGGGATCAGCAATAAATGGCAACCATACCCAGTGATACCCACATCTTAAGATAAATCAATACACTTTTAAAAAACGGTTAATTCGGCCAATCACTTGACCCTCGCCCATTCTTCCACAGACAGGTAATCTTCCATGCTTAGGAAGAGTTAAAAGGTATGGTGCTGGAAAAAAGTATGGAGCTGGTCAGGCAGCATCTGAGGAGCAGGAGAGTCGATATTTCGAGCATGAGCTCGTCATCAGGGATGTGGGCTCACTTTCTCCATCTTAATGCTTAGCAAGTTGTGAGGATAACACAAAGAGACTGCAGACGGATATAGACAGGTGAAGTGAGTGGGCAAAACATGGCTGATGAAATATACTGTGGGGAAATGTGAGGGCATACGCTTTGGCTGGAAGAACAGAAAAGCTGGATATTATTTAATTGGAGAAAGACTGTAGAAAGCGACAGCACAGAGAGATTTGGGAATCCTCATCCATGAATCACAAAACACTGGATTCAGTACAGCAGGGAAGGCAAATGGATTGTTGGTCTTTATTTCAAAGGGAATGGAGTATCAAAAAAGGGAGGTGTTACTAAAACTATCTACAGCACTGGTCAGACCACAGCTGGAATACTGTGAACAGTATGAGTTGCCTTACCTAAGGAAAGATACACTGGTATTGGAGGTGGTTCAGAGAAGGTTCATTAAGTTGATCCTGGGTATGGTAGGACTGCCTTATGAGGAGAAATTGAGTAGAGGAGAGGACCACCTATACTCATTAGAATTTAGAAGAATTACCTTATTGAAACATACAAGATTCTTAGGGGTCCTCATAGGGTAGATGTGGAAAGGTTGTGGAAGTGTGTAAGATGTGGAAGTGTGTACAGGACATAGTCTCACAGTAAGGGATTCAAGACAAAAATGAGGAATTTCTTCACTCAGAACATAGTGAATCTGTCGAATTCTTTACAGCAGAGAGCTGCAGAGGCTGGGTCATTCAGTATTTTCAGGCTGAGATAGACCAATTTTTAACCAGTAATGGAAGAATGGAGGAAAGTGGAGTTGGGAATATCAAACCAGTCATGGTCTAATTGAATGGTGGAGCAGACTCGATGGGCTGAATGGCCTAATTCTGCTCTTACATCCTGTGAACTTAGAGGCAGTACAACAAGCAGTGTTAGCATTTTTGCTTAATAATCCATTGAGAAGCCAAGGAGCTGTGTTCTGATGGGTGAAATATCACCTTCATGTGACATTTCAAGTCGAATTGCATTTATTGTTTACCTGCAATAGTCCTGCAACATTGAAAAGCTTTCCTTCCCCTTTTCAATAGTTCAATAACTAAAAAACAGAAGTATTCAAATTTTTTTTAAATGTACATAAATACCCCATCACTTTTTCACCTCAGTTCCCTGGAACAGTATCCAGGAAGTCAAGGTTCATTTCCTGTGAGTTACAGGAGGGTTTGGTAACATTACTTCCACCGGAACATTTGGATAATGTGAAGGAACTTCCTTTACCCAGGGAGCTGCTAACTGCTCCTGAAGTTCAGCTCTTCATATCCAGGCAGGCTCCAATACCTAATGCAAGTAGCCACTTTACAAGTTCTGATCCCACACTCTACAGGAGCAGTCACCCAGCGCTGATTTTGTGTGTGGTATGGATCAGAGTTTCAACAGTAAACAACTGAGACAAGAAGTTAAGAAAAAATAAAATGCTGCACATTTTTCTCAGTAAACAAATTTCAGTTGGACCAGATGTCTGACTTCACCTTCACTTCACAAAGTACTCAGCTGCTGGATCATTTTGTGTGATAGCAAACACTATCTACTTCGATCGTGAATGAATGACCCACAGCCAAGTTACAACTGCTAAGTTACCTTCCAGCTACAGTAATGTACCAACTCAGGCAACCACGTTCAGCTGATTGACAGTTAACTGTCAGTACTAAGCAGTCTCTTTCAATTAGGTATTTTATTTAGCTTGCAGACTCTTTTGCACTTTTAAAGCTTGAAATCATTCTTAAATTCATTTTTCCTTGTTCTTCCACTCTAATCTCCAATAAGTGTGATTTACATGAGACCCGTAAACTCAAACCTATTGCCAAGAATCAGCCAACTTCCCTTTCTGATCCCCGTTTGAGCCAATATTGTCAAGGTTCTTTATCTTTGGGAGTTCTTGCTGTTCTCTTTAAATCAGCTCTTATCATCCTTCCCCTTCAAAATAAACTACTAGCCCCACCTTCCTGGCTAACTATCATCACATTGCCAATCTTCCTTGCCTGTCCATATTCCCAGAACCTCCTGAATCTATTCCCATTTCTTCTGGGACTCCTTGCTTGCTACACTTCAGAAATATCATGTGTGCCATGACAACAGATGACCACACCAGCAATTACTTATAAACATAATAACATTTTGGACAAGAAATTGATTTTAAACAAAGATTGCAAATCAAGCCTGGGTGGTAATGTAACTTCAAACACAGAATACTCGGACTGTTGAAAGAGACCCTGTGTGAACCCCTGGAATGGTGCAACTTGCAGAGTGCTAAGGAAGCTTCAAAAGACTTCAAAAGGTAGAGGTGCAAGACATTTTAATTGCGCTTTCTCAGCAAGGAAAACATGCCCTGCGGGTTATATTCCAGACTGTGGACATGTGTCAAAAAAAAGTTTCAATTTTACCATTCTGGAGCATACGAAGCAAGATTTAAAAACCAACTGCAACTCCTGGTATATTTGTGTAGTAGACTGCTTTGAAGATCAAACACTGGGGACAGGGATTAAACATCCCTGCGTTTCTGGTAAAAATGAAAATGTAACACTTTGCTCTGAGTGCAAA
This sequence comes from Chiloscyllium plagiosum, assembly GCF_004010195.1. NCBI lineage: Eukaryota > Metazoa > Chordata > Chondrichthyes > Orectolobiformes > Hemiscylliidae > Chiloscyllium > Chiloscyllium plagiosum. The sequence continues at coordinate 44,418,445 of NC_057735.1, read as the reverse complement.
TTAAAAACACTGTCAATTAAAAACAAAAGAATTTCAGGTGACCTGCAAAGCTAAGTATCTTGAAATGAACTGCTCACCACTCAACATCAGTGCTACTGATATCACCCAACATAACGCTGCAATGTTCCATTGTTTACTCTTCATGGAGCATAGAGTCTAATCCATGTATCTTTTTTAATGTTTATCTGCTTTCAATCTCACTGCTTATTTCTAATCTGTGCATTAATTTATTAATGTATCTCTCGTTTAGCAGCTAATAAACTCACTCTCTCTTTCATTCAAGAAAACCTAGTTAGGTCGGCTCCTTTCAAAACATAAATTAATTTGTTTTGGGAGAAAGCTTCCACAAGTGAAGGATTCTTTCTTCATTAGCCTTGATGCATCCTACTGAGGATGTGGGTGATTAAAGGGGAGCTGGATCATCCCTCCTCAGCTGAGAGCTTTACCATGTCGAATAACCTGACTGGAACAATGATGATTGACCTTGCCTAATGGTGAAACTGGACAGCACAATTGTTCAAATATACATCAATGACAACCTCACCACCTCCTGTCACAATTTCTTCACTATTGATGAATTATTAGAAGCTTATCCAACATCCAATATTTCTCCACCACTTGACAATTATGCCCTCCAGTTCTAACATCTGATCCTATTCCCCTACCACCATAGTGTTTGTACACCAATAGCAAACACCACCTTGATTTTAACATTCTCATACATGTTTTCAGTTCTCTCGATGACCTCTGCCCTCCCAATCTTGCTAGTATCCTCCAAGCCAAAAGTCCTCTGGCATATCTGTGCTCTACAAGTCTGGCATCTTGAACATCTTCACTTCTAGCTATTTCACCAGTGGTGGCTGTTGCTTCGGTTACCTCAGCTCTAAACTCCCAAGTTCCCTTCGTCTGCCTTGCCAGCTGTCTATTTCATTTTCCTCCTTTGAGGCACTTCTTAAAACCTACTTGTGTGACCAAGCGTTTAGTCACTTGAGCCATGTTTCATTATATGTGGCTTGATGTCAAGCTATGTTTTAAGAATACTGCTGTAAAGCGCCTTGAGATGTTTCATTGTGTCAGCGGTGCTTTATAAGTACAAGTCGCTGCTGCCACCATCACAGCTATTTTTATACAGAAGATTAATCTGGAAAATGTGACTGCAGTCTGTTCCTGAGAAGATCTAATATCACAGAACTGATGAGAAGATTTTGTATCCTATTTCTGGTTCAGACATGAGGAAAGAATTGAGTGCGCTGAAACTTTTCAATTAATTACTTAGCTTTACTAGGCTCACTTGATGTTCCACAAAGCCTACAGACAAACCTATACTCCTGTAGGGATAATCCTCCCCTGTTATTGAAATACCAATGTTTGTTTAACAATGACTTTTTTAGAGAGTAATTCTGAGGAAAGACGAGACATTATACTGACAGTGACTTACAGTACAACGGGTACTTGCTTTAGCTCCAGTTACGTGCCAAGGAAGATTGATCATTCATCCATCCATCTTCTTTCGACATTGCCGAGTTAAGTTTCCAGAAACTGGGAAGATTTGGGGTAAGTTCCAAGAGAGACAGAAAAGTGAAGTATTTGCATAGCTGTAGCAGTTTTTCTGCGCTCGGGAATCGTAGAGGCCCCACAGTCAAGGAATTCCTTCGAACTTTGATCGCCGTTACGTTGATAAATGTAACAACTAAGTTCCTTGTGGCAAAGTTCTGCAACTAAACAATTGAGCTTAGTGACAATTTAGTCTGCTTTCATGGAAAGTAAATATTGGCCACAACATTGGGAAAAAACTCCTTTTCCCTACAATTAGCACTGATGGGTCTATTTATTACTCTGGAGAAGTGGACATTAGAGTTAGAATTCTGATTAGAATAAGGTTTATTGCCACATGGTAAAAGAACTTGGCTAACTGGGGCATCATGGCTGATACAGTACATGCTGGCAATGAATGAAGAACTGTATAGTTTACCCTCTGACCTGGTAATTATCTGCCCAATGGCACTTAAAATTCAAAGCTTCTCATCTAGAGCTTTAGGTTAACTAACAATGACTCTTCTTCCCAAATCTGCTTTGTTACTTCTGCAGTTCTCCAAGTCTATACTCCCAGCCCTCTCCCATTTGCCATCTTTACGATGGCCCTGACCAAAAAAAAGGCTAAAAAAACAGTTAGTTTCCACCTGTACAGCTCAGCACACCAAGCTCAGTCTTGTCACCACCTCCATAGACACTTCAATGTCTCTGAATTGTCGTGATGTGGAGGAGCCGGTGTTGGACTGGGGTGTACAAAGTTAAAAATCGCACTACACCAGGTTATAGTACAACAGGTTTATTTGGTAGTACAAGCTTTCAGAGCACTGTTCCTTCGTCATGTAACTAATGGAGCAGAATCATAGGACACAGAATTTATAGCTAAAGATCATAGTGTCATACAACTGATACAGTATATTGAACAAACCTAGATTGCTGTTAAGTCTTTCATCTTCTAGAATGGGTTGCAGGTTTCGATTCATTAACGTGTAAATCCCAGGACTCCTTTCAAGTCAAATTCCTGAGATAAATGTGACATCTCAGCTCAGATAATGCATTAAAGGTGTGAGGTTAGAGTCTGTCTATATTCCAATCTTGAGTCAAACTGGTCCTATTTTGAAAGTAGGAATTTATAAAATGCCACATGGATTGACTGCCTGCAGATTGTGTGCTTTTTGAACAAAATAGAACATTTCCGCAAATTCAATTCTGCAAATGCAAATTCACCCCATAGACTTATATGTGTGGGTGGGGGCATGTGAGAGGGTTGGGGGAGAGAGAGAGAGAGAGAGAGAGAGAGAGGATGTGTGTGTTTGTGCGTGTGCATGTGTGCATGAGTATGATGGAGTATATGCCTGTGAGAGGTTGTGCACATGGGTGTGATTGTGTGTCTGAGAGAGAAAATGTATATGAGGGAGGGTCTGCCTGAGTGTGTGAATATGTAAGAGTATATGTGTTTTATATGTGTTTGCGTGTGAGTGTGTGTGTGTGAGAGTGTATAGTGTAGTGGGGTCACCTGTAGTGTGATAGGAACCCAAGTCCCGGTTGAGGCCACCCTCGTGGTTACCAAACTTGGCTATCAGCCTCTGCTTGGCCTGAATTGTTAGACAGCTTGTCCTATTCTATCCTAGATGAGCCAAAATTTTCTCCACTTATATTTGGAGCCGCAGCTATCCAGGCAGATGGAGAGTCTTCCAGCAGACTCCTGACTTGTACTTTTTATATGGTGGCCATACATGCAATAGAGAGTCAGGAGGAGAGTTCCTTGTTGCAGAAATCCTAGCTGCTGCTCTACGTGCTATAGTATTGATATGGCAGCTCCAGTTTCTGCTCAATAGTAACTGGAAGGAGGGTGATAGTGAAGGATTCATTAATAGTAATGCTATCAACCATCAAAAGACAATTATTAGGTCCTTTTTTTTGAGATGGTCATTTAACTGGCGCTTGTGTCTGATCGGGTTGGGGTTAAGTACACATATTACTTGCCATTCATCAACCCAAGCCTGGATGTTATCCACGTTTTATTACATATGATCACATGCTGGTTCAGTATCTGAGGAGTCATGAATAGTGCTGGACATTGTAAAATCATCAGTGAATGTCCTCACTTCTGACCTTATGATGCAGGGAAGGTCTTTGATGAAGCAGCTGAAAATATTTGGGCCTAGGAACGCCTGCAGAGATGTCCTGGAGCTGAAATGATTTGTCCTCCAATAGCCATAACCATCTTCCTATGTGCCTGGTATAAATGCAACCAACAGAGAGTTTGGCCTCTGATACCCATTGATTTTGGTTTTACTAGGGTTCCTTGATGCCACACTCAGTTGAAAGCAATATCAAGGGCAGTCTCTCTCACCTCAGGTTCAGTGTTTTTGTCCAGGTTTGTACCTACACTGTAATCAGGAGCTGAGTGTCCCTGGTGGAACCCAAACTGGGTGTCACAGAGCAGGTTATTGCTGAGTAGGTGCTGCTTGATAGCACTGTTGATGATTCCTCCTATCAGTCTGGTGATGATTAAGGGAGTGAACTGATAAGATCATGATTGGCCAGGTTGGATTTATTCTAGCTTTCTGAGGACGTGACATTCCTCATTGCAATTTTCCACATTGCTGGTTAAATACCAGTCTAGCAGCTGTATCCTTTAGGACTTAGCCAACTATTCACACTGAGTACATTCTCTGTTCTGTACTCTTATCAACCTCAGTGCTTCCTTCAAGTGGTGTTCAACATGGAGCAGCACTGATTCAGGAACTGAGGGGGATGGTTGGTGGCAATCAGCAGGCGATTTCCTCATCAAAGTTTGACCCGAGCTTATGAGTTTTCTTCATGGTATTTGGGGTCAATGTTGAGAACTTCCAGGACAACTCCCTCCCAACTGTACCCCACTGTGTTGCTACTTCTAGTGAATCTGTCCTTTCAGTGGGAGAAGTCATATCCAGGAATGAGGTTGTGGTGTCTGGGACATTGCCTGTCAGCTATGATTCCATGTGTGACTTTATCAGACAGTTGCTTGACCAGTCTGTGAGACAGCTCTCCTAATATGACACTAGGCCCCAGATGCTAGTGAGGAGAACTTAGCAGCATCAACGGGACCTGGGTTACCTCAATTCCAGTGCCTCAATCAATGTCCCTAAATAGTTTCATTTCTTGTTCGAGAATTCCCAGTGGTTTTGTTACAACTGAGTGGCTTGCTAGGTCATTTCAGAGGGCAGTTAACAGAGAACCACATTGTTGTGGGTCTAGAATCACACATAGGGCCAGGCCAGGTAAGGATGGCAAATTGCCTTCCCTAAAGGACATGAGTGAACCAAATTTTTATCTTAAAGCAATGAACAATAGTTGCCATTAGACTAGCTTTTAACTGAATTCAAATATCGCCATTTGTCATGGTGGATTCAAGCCCATGGCTCCAAAGCGTTCTCTTCGGGTTCTCTTTGAGTTGCTACTCCATCACCACTTCCCCTTAAGTTGTGATTAGGAAACAAACCCTACTGTTCTTATCCTGCCTGGTCTAAGTATGACTCTCATCTGGTTGACTCTGAGCTGCCCTCTGAAGTGTTCTTGCAAGCCATTCAGTTTTATCAATGTCAACAGATGAAGATACATTCTCATCTTCCAAAAGGGAGTGGGAATGGCCAATAGATGCCAGGCTTACCAGCAACGTCTGGATCCCAAGAACGAAAAAAAGTAAAGAAAATAATTTTGACATAAGATCCCAGTGACTGCAATGAGATGAGATAATCCGTTTGTGGTTTAGTTACAGGAATGTTGGCGAGGATATGAGGAGGACTCACTGTTCTCCCTTGAACAGTGCCTTGGGACCTTTGATATGCATCCGAACCACCCAAACAGCTTGGAATAAACATCTTCCTGCAGCTCCAACAAAGTCTGCCTTCAGAACCACTCTGGGACGTCAGCCGAGGCTATGAGCTCAAACTCCAGGTGTGATGTGCAATCCCACAATCTTCACCCAAGGGATGCTGTCAGCAAAACTGATGCTAATGAGGCAGACTGTCTGTGGCTGTTATGGGCTCTTATGATCATTCCAATGTCACCTCATAGCACCCCGAATAGCACCAGAAATGGCAACTGGAGCTATTTTCCTGGGAATATAAAACATCTTTTGAAATTCCATTATGGCAAATGTAATATTTCATGAATTTAGATACTAGAATGTGTGTGTGTGTTTGTATGCATAGGACTATGCAAATATATGTGAAAGTGTGGGAATATGCACATCTATAAGCAGGTGGCTCAGTGGTTAGTACTGTTGCCTCACAGCACCAGGGATCTAAGTTTGATTCCAGCTTGACCAACCGTTCGTGTGGAGTTTGCCTGCATGGGTTTCCTTTGGGTGCTCTGATGTCCAAAGATGTGCAGGTTAAAGTGGATTAGCCATGGGAAATACAAGGATAAAGTAGAAGGGTGGGTCTGAGTGGGATGCTCTTTGGAGGGTCAGTATGGGCTGAATGGCCTGCTTTCACATTGTAGTGATTCTATGAGTTCAAGATGTGTTTATTCTGCATCTCTGTGAGTTCATCAAGAGTTGGGGACAGTTTACAGAAACCCACTAAAGTGAATGATCAAACTTGCCTAAAATGCAAACATCTGTACTAACGTATGCAAGCAAACAGAATAATGTACTGAGTAAGGGGAGATGAAATTGAAAAAATATTTACAGTGAAAGAATGAGATATTGAATGGGTAAATCTGCAGGAAGCAGTTGAACCTCAGATACCCACATGTTGAAAAGAATCTGGTGTGCAGTCAGTTTTCTCTCAAAGCTGATTAACTTTTGCCGAACCCAGGCACCACTTGCACAGATAGAGGTGGAGAATCCTCATTCATAGTGTTACTGCAAATTCCTGGCTATTATTCCACATTTCTGGATGTCTCTCTTGTCTGGAGCACAAACTCCAGCTTATATCGTGACTCCTCACAGGAGGTGGGGTTCAATGTTTGTAAACCTGGCTGTTGGCTCACCTTGAGGGCAATCCATTTTTATAAAGAGGTTTGATAGTAGCTCATCGGAACTCTCCTATTGTCCCTGGTTTTTATAGAGAGGGGCTTGGGTTTCTACCCTCAGCTTCATATGATGAGCTTTGAATTGGGGAGATGATAGTCTAGTGGTATTATCACTAGACTATTAGTCCTGAAACTCAGCTAATGTTCTGGGAACGTGGGTTAAAATCCACTAAGGCATTTGAATTCAATAAAAAATGATCTGGAATTAAGGATCTAATGGATGACCATGAAACCATGCACAATTGTCAGGAAAACTCCATCTGGTTCAATGATATTGCTTAGGGAAGCAAATCTGCCATCCTTACCTGGTCTGGCCTACATGTGACTCCAGACCCACAATAATGCAAGCATTCTGTAAGCCACTTGTAAGAGCTAATTCCTCAGTTAATTTATAGCACAGTGGTCAGCACATTTATACCATTCAGAATGAAGCCAGATGTATAGTAGAATCAATGTAGAGTATCATTCTACCTGGTCTGCTTCAAAAAATGAGCTCAGCCCACCATCTGAAGGCCACCCAGTTTTACTTATGCTAATGTTTCCTCTTCAGCCATCCCTTTTCCAGTGTTCACGATTTTTGCTCTGTGGCATTCAATTCTACCGCCTCCTGTACCCCCATCCCCCGAAGTTGGATTGAAGCATCCTAACCTCATTTGCTGTAAGACCCCATAGGTCTAAGAAATTTTCATTCAATTAATTTGACTGATTGGTGCTAATTTGACCAGAGGAGGATGGTCCAATGTCTAACACGCTGACACTGATAGGCATTGAATGGGCTATATCCAAGAGAAAAGCAAATTAGAAAAAAATTTACAAGTTCTAAAGCTGGAGTGTCGGAGGCTGAGGGGTGACCTTATAGAGGTTTATAAAATCATGTGGGGCATGGATACGATAAATAGACAAAGTCTTTTCCCTGGGGTGGGGGAGTCCAGAACTAGAGGGCATAGGTTTAGGGTGAGAGGGGAAAGATATTAAAGAGACCTACAGGGCAACATTTTCACGCAGAGGGTGTATGGAATGAGCTGCCAGAGGAAGTGGTGGAGGCTAGTACAGTTGCAACATTTAAAAGGCATTTGGATGGGTATATGAATAGGAAGGGTTTGGAGGGATATGGGCTGGGTGCTGGCAGGTGTGACTAGATTGGGTTGGGATATCTGGTCGGCATGGACAGATTGGACCGAAGGGTCTGTTTCCATGCTGTACATCTCTATGACTCTATGACTCTATGATTCTATGACTCTTAACTGCAAATAGGGATGGGCACTAAATGTTGGCCCAGCCAGTGACATCCACATGCTGTGAATGAATTAAAAATAATTAAGTTTTTATTACTGTACCATCTGTAGTTTGAAACTCATTGCCAGATTAGCCAAGGCCTTGTTGTTTTGCATTGGATGAATTTTGCCCTAGTATTTACCCTTTAAACAGCTTTTTCCATCATTGCTAGCTGTTAGACATTCCTCTGTATATTTCTGTTGATTTGACTACTTTTGGGCGAGCTGGGTTAGCAGGCAATTTAAAGGGTTCGAGTTTATCTTGATCTTTTTTCCTCTCAACCCAAAATCCAAGGCTTCAAAGTTAGTCAATGTGATTTTAAAGATTGATAATATGTATTTTATAGCATCATACCTGTATATGCAGAAGTGTGCAGACGTAACTGTGTGCAGGAATATGTGTACATGTATGCGTTTACGAAGGAGAGTAAACATTTATGTTTGTACAGTATATGTGAGAGGTGTGTGTGTATATTTGTAAATATCTGCCTATTTGCATGTATGTAGTTGTGAATGTCTGCCTAGTTGTGTGTGTGTGTGTGTGTCTGTGTGCATACGTGTGTGTATGTGTTTGTGAATGTCTGCCTATCTCTGTGTGCGTGGGTGTGTGTGATTGTGTACATAGTGTCAGAGAGTCATAGAGATGGACAGCACGGAAACAGACCTTCAGTTTAACCCGTACATGCCGACCATATATCCCAACCCAACCTAGTCCCACCTGCCAGCACCCGGCCCATATTCCTACAAACCCTTTCTAGTCATATACTCATCCAAATGCCTTTTAAATTGTTTACTAGCCTCCACACTTCCTCTGGCAGCTCATTCTATACACGTACCACCCTCTGCATGAAAAAGTTGCCCCTTAGGTCTCTTTTATATCTTTCCCCTCTCACCCTAAAGCTATGCCCTCTAGTTTTGGACTCACTCACCCCAGAGAAAAGACTTTGTCTATTTACCCTATCCATGCCCCTCATAATTTTGTAAACCTCTATAAGATCATCCCTCAGCCTCCAATGCTCCAAGGAAAACAGCCGCAGACTATTCAGCCTCTCCCTATAGCTCAAATCCTCCAACCCTGGCAACATCCTTGTAAATCTTTTCTGACCCCTTTCAAGTTTCACAACATCTTTCCGATAGGAAGGAGACCAGAATTACATTCAATTTTCCAAAAGTGCCTAACCAATGTCCTGCACAGCCGCAACACAACCTCCCAACTCCTGTACTCAATACTCTGACCAATAAAGGGAAAGCATACCAAATTCTTCTTCACTACCCTATCTACCTGCGATTCCACTTTCAAGGAGCTATGAACCTGCACTCCAAGGTGTCTTTGTTCAGAAACACTCCCCAGGACCTTATCATTAAGTGTATAAGTCCTGCTAAGATTTGCTTTCCCAAAATGCAGTACCTCACATTTATCTAAATTAAACACCATCTGCTACTCCTCAGCCCATTGGACCATCTGATCAAGACCCATTGTAATCTGAGGTAACCCTCTTCACTGTCCACTACACCTCCAATTTTGGTGTCATCTGCAAACTTACTAACTATGCCTCTTAAGCTCACATCCAAATCATTTATATAAATGACAAAAAGTAGTGGACCCAGCACTAATCCTTGTCTGAAAAACAACGCTCCACCACCACCCTCTGTCTTCTACCTTTGAGCCGATTCTGTATCCAAATGGCGAGTTCTCTGTGTGTTCCATGAGATCCATCCTTGCCAACCAGTCTCCCATGGGGAATCTTGTCGAATGCCTTACTGAAGTCCATATAGATCGCATCTACCCCTCTGGCTCATCAATCCTCTTTGTTACTTCTTCAAAAAACTCAATCAAGTTTGTGAGACATGATTTCCGAAGCACAAAACCATGTTGACTATCCTGTCTTGCCTTTCCAGATACACGTACATCCTGTCCCTCAGGATTCCCTCCAACAATTTTCCCACCACTGACATCAGGCTCACTGGTCTATAGTTCCCTGGTTTGTCCTTACCACCTTTCTTAAATAGTTAGCCAACCTCCAGTCTTCCGTGACTATCAATGATACAAATATCTCAGTAAGAGGCCCAGCAATCACTTCCCTAGCTACCCACAGAGTTCTAGGGTGCACCTGATTAGGTCCTGGGGATTTATCCACTTTTATGCGTTTCAAGACATCCAGCACTTCCTGCCCTGTAATATGGAAATTTTTCAAGGTATCACCATCTATTTCCCTACATTCTATATCTTCCATATCCTTTTCCACAGTAAATACTGATGCAAAATATTCATTTAGTATCTTGCCCATCTCCTGCAGCTCCACACAAAGGCCGCCTTGCTGATCTTTGAGGGGCCCTATTCTCTCCTGAGTTACCCTTTTGTCCTTAATGTATTTGTAAAAACCCTTTGGATTCTCCTTAACTCTATTTGCCAAAGCTATCTCATGTCCCCTTTTTGCCATCCTGATTTCCCTCTTCAGTATACTCCTACTGCCTTTTAACTCTTCTAAGGATTCACTCGATCTATCCTGTCTATACCTGACATATGCTTCCTTCTTTTTCTTCACCAAACCCTCAATTTCTTTCATCATCCAGCATTCCCTATACCTACCAGCCTTCCCTTTCGCCCTGACAGGAATATACTTTCTCTGGATTCACGTAATCTCATTCCTGAAGGCTTCCCAGTTTTCAGCTGTCCCTTTACCTGCGAACATCTGCCCCCAAACAGCTTTTGAAAGTTCTTGCCTAATACAGTCAAAACTGGCCTTTCTCCAATTTAGAACTTCAGCTTTTAGATCTGGTCTATCTTTTTCCATCACTATTTTAAAATAGAATTATGGTCGCTAGCCCCAAAGTGCTCCTCCACTGACACCTCAGTCACCTGCCCTGCCTTATCTCACAAGAGTAGGTCAGGTTTTGCACCTTCTCTAGTGGGTACATCCACATACTGAATCAGAAAATTGTTCTTGTACGCACTTAACAAATTCCTCTCCATCAAAACCCTGAACATTGTGGCAGTTCCAGTCTATGTTTGGAAAGTTAAAATCCCGTACCATAACCACCCTATTATTCTGACAAATAACTGAAATCTCCTTACAAATTTGTTTCTCAATTTCCCTCTTACTATTCGGTGGTCTATAATACAATCTCAATAAGGTGATCATCCCTTTCTTATTTCTCAGTTCCACCCAAATAACCTCTCTGGATGTATTCCCAGGATTATCCTCCCTCAGTACAGCTGTAATGCTATCCCTTATCAAAAATGCCACTCCCCCTCCTTTCTTGCCTCCCTTTCTATCCTTTCTATAGCATTTTTATCCTGGAACATTAAACTGCCAGTCCTGTCCATACCTGAGCCATGTTTCTGTAGTTGCTATGATATCCCAGTCCCATGTTCCGAACCATGTACTGAGTTCATTTGCTTTCCCTGTTAGGCCTCTTGCATTGAAGTAAATGCAGTTTAATTTATCAGTCCTACCTTGTTCTCTGCTTTGTCCCTACCAGCCATGACAGTTTGACTCTTCTTTTCTCAACTGTACCAGTCTCAGATTGTCTCTTTCCTCACTATCTCACTGGATCCCACCCCTCCCACCTTACTAGTTTAAATACTCCCAAGCAGCTCAAGCAAATCTCCCTGCTAGTATATTAGTCCCCTTCCAATTTAGTGCAATCTGTCCTTCTTGTACAAAAGAAATTCCAATGATCCAAAGATGTGAATCCTTCTCCCATACACCAGCTCCTCAGCCATGCATTCATCTGTTGTATTCTCCTATTCCTCCCCTCACTAGCTCGTAGCACTGGGAGTAATCCAGATATTACTACTCTTGAGGACCTTTTTAAATTTCTGCCTAACTCTCTGTAATCTCCCTTCAGAATCTCAACCTTTTTCCTTCCTATATCGTTGGTTCCAATGTGGACAATGACCTCTTGCTGGCCCCTCTCCCCCTTGAGAACATTCTGCACCCTCTCAGGGACATCCTTGATCCTGGCACCAGGGAGACAACACACTATTCTGAATTTTCGCTACTGGCCACAGAAACGTCTGTCTGTACCTCTGACTAGAGAGTCTCCTAACACGATCGATTGCTTGGAACCCGACATACCCCTGCATTGCATTCGGGCCAGTCTCAACACCGGAAACATGGCTGTTCGTGCTCCATTCCCCTAAGAATCCATCACCCCCTACATTTTCCAAAACAGCATACTGTTTTGAAATGGGGATAGCCACAGAAGACTCCTGCAGTACCTGCCTACCCCTTCTACCTTTCCTGGAGTTAACCCACTTGTGTGACTGTATCTGTGGGGCTTTTCTCCCTTCCTATAACTGCCATCCATCACACCCCCTTGCTCTTGTAAATTCCTCTTTGCCTCTAACTGTCGCTCCAATCGCCTATCCATGCATGAACATGAGTTTCCCTATCTGCACACAAGTACCTATGTGTGTGTGTTCATGTGTCGATGAGTGCTTGTTATGTTTGTATGTGCCCTGCAAAAACAGAGACTGAGGAACATGAAAAGAAATGGATGATCAAGCCACTTCAGCCCTTCTGCGGGCCCTGAGAAATATCAGCACTATAGGTCAGCTCTGAACTCTCATTCAATCTGTTTTCCTTCAAGAATAGCCAGAGTGGAAAGTGGAGCTTTCCCTTGTGATGTTCCCACTTTACAGTCACAAAGGGACTGGACTCAGGAAGAACTCTTCATTTTAATGTGAATATCATGTTAATGCTGACAGGTCTTACATACAGGGGACCTGTGAATTTGCGTTTGCAAGCTTCCAGTTTAGTAATTCTCTGCAATTTCTGACAAATGATAAAGTCGCCCTCCCTGCTGTCCCTGGCTGGGGCCAGTTGCAGTGAGTGGCATCCAATTTTTTGTTATTCCCTATCCTGCTGTGTAAATGGGAGTCTGCCCCCTGCAGCTTCCCATGTAAAATCTACAGAATGCTCCTGGTGAATAACTGGAAAGGGATTGGCAGTAAGCAGAACACTGCGGATTGTGTTTTAAAGTCAGCTGTCACCACCTAAAGCCAGCGCAATGCTGTTGAATCATCGCCACTGCAGCAATATCAGAATTCTACGTGTGAACTTCTCCCCCTGCTGGTTGTAATAATAAAGTACATGTCATTAAATACCTGCCATTTATTGACTTGAGGCCTGTTTGCAATCAATTTGCTCTCCACTGAAAGCTGCCGTCAGCACAGTCTTGACCTCTTATTAATTTTGACTGCTTCACTGAACACAGTTCATTAACATAGTCACCTGGGGAAGTGTTTCATCAGAAAGAGATTACAGGGCGAGGAATCAGGGTTCACATTGACATGGGGAGCTTGAGGTTGTATAAGGGAATGGCCATGAAAGAGTTAATATATGCCTGTTCTCCACCCAGTCTGATATGTCTGTAGCCACTAGGCAGAGTGCAGGCCAGTTCTCCACCTCTTGTTAGTCATAGTTAATACACCCAAGTACTCCTGTAACCAATTTGTAGTTACTGTGATAAGGAGAGGAGCATTTTCCGATGAGACTTATTCACAGTCTGTTCTCCACCACAGATGACAGGACAGCTCCTTAGATAGGCAGAGGAAGGAGAAGTGGTGCAGTTATTTACCCCAACCACAAGCCAACAGCAGCTTGTACCCAGGCACCTTGTCACTATCATGACATCAAAGACATCTCAGAGATGACATCCAGACTAATCGGCCCCTAGACATCATGGTAGCTCACAAACCAACCACCACACTGAAACATCTCCTGAGACTCTAAAGGATCCCATACCAACAGTCAGAAGAATAAACATCATATACAAAATACCCTGCAAGGACTGTAACAAACATTACATTGGACAAACAAGCAGAAAACTAGCCACTAGGATACATGAGCACCAACTAACCACCAAAAGACATGACCAACAATCACTGGTATCCATACACACAGATGAAGAGGGACACCAGTTCGACTGGGACAATACATCCATCCTGGGACAGGCTAAACAAAGACACACACGGGAATACCTAGAGGTCTGGCATTCAAACTGGAATTTCATTCTCAAACATATAGATTTGGACCCCATTTACCAACCTCAGAAAAAGAACCAGAAATTATATCACGCAACACAACAAACCGAAACAGATAAATAGCAAGAGGGACAGAACACCAACGCTTCAGCAAAGGTTCATGATGTTACATAGTATGGTGATGAAACATCTGAAAAACAAATCTATCAGCTCAGCGAGCAAACTCCCAACCTCAATTTTCATACCAACTGGGGCCTCATGGCATTGTGCCTTCATTTTGTGACAACGTCGTGGCTCTAGGAGATCATTTTGCCCTTTTTTTTAAAGAGAGGTTTTAAGACAGCGGCACCAAGCTGTCTACTTGGAAAGCCAGTAACGTAAGCGGCTTGTGAGGCCTTGTGTTTTTCTTGAAGTAAAAGCAGCCTGACAGGGTGTGACCAGCTCTCACAAACCAGGATTTCTAGTTTCTTTTCACTTTTTATTGTTAGCTTGAAGCAGTTGCCGTTGGAGACTCACCAGGGCAGAAGCTGCTGGATGTTTGAAGAATTAGAAGCTTTCTTTTCCCTCTCTTGGTTACAGCTAGAGGCTGGGGTTTCTCTCTGCTACTGGGTTACCTGTGGGACAAATCTACTTTTCTGAATTTGCCTTTTTGCCAAGGGGCATGTTTATGGGATATTACTATATTGGTACAGTTCATTCATATTAGTAAGTGTATCTATTGTTCTGTTAAGTTTTCCAGTAGAGTTAAGTTGTTCCAATTCCTTCTTTCTTATGTTGCATTTTAACTACAGTGTTCAAATACCTTCAATTTTGCTTAACGTTGGGCAGTATGATCAGTCACATTGTATCTGGAACACAGCACATCACATCTACCTTTAAAATAAGAAAACATTAGGGTCTAGGCTACCTTCTTAAAATCTTTTGAGGGAGTCTGCTCTCGTCCACAACAATTTGGTGTCCATCCATAGAGTCCAATGTTCCCTCACAGGTGGGAAGAGTTTAAATCCAACACTAGTTCACACTGCCAGATCACACATACACTGGGATAGAATTCAACAAGGGGCTGAAAGTCTCAGGAGAGATGACTCGCAAGGAGAAGGGAAATTGGGTTTTGGAAAACATCACAAAACTGTCCAGGTGAAGCTCTGGTTTAGCATCAAAATTTCTCCCTCCTCGTTTTAAAACTGGTCTTCCCTCAGTCAAACTTCACCTCCATCCTCCAAACCCATTGTCCGAACAACTTTCATCTTGCTGTGTGGGCCTGACTGCCCTTTTGCTCACCATGCAGTAGTTTTGCAGGGATATTTGATCCCAGGGCATCTGCAAAGATCATTGTACTTGGCTTGGTAGAATGCCTCAGTAATGGCAAGCTCTACCTTAAATATGGACTTTTGGTGCAGGATAAAATTTAATGACTTCACAAGGTTGGTTAAAGGACAGAGAAAAACAGCACCATTAGGGATGAGGCCAGGAAAGCAGTGATTGATCATTGTCAGTTAAAGGACAACAAACAGGAGAGGTGACCTGATTGAGGCCCACAAAATAAAAGTGTGGATAGTATCCAGGCTGAGCATTTATATCAGGTTTAACAGACTTATGAGGGGGACCAGGATCATGAATTTAAACCATGTAAGAACAGGAATAGGAATAAATATGAAGCGCCTCTTCTTTTTCCAGAGAATGTTGAGTCTATTCATTAATGTGGTGTGATGGGTGATGGCTCCAGCAGGAACAGGTCCATTCCTGACTGGATTAGAGACCACATTATAAACTAGGGTCCTCATGGATATCTTTGTTATACTGGCCTCTTGGTACCAACCACTGGCAGTATGTGCATAGGCTAGTTCACTGTCACCAATCCACCTTTTTATGTTGCGTCTGAGAGCCTGTCTAATTATTAGTGCCACAGGGTAGACTCATAGTGAGTCTAAACAAGACAAGGCCCATGGCTTACATAACAATTTTTAACCATAATTTTAACCAAGTACATCACATCTGACTCCCTCAGGACCTCATGCCAGAGTAACGAGTTCCCCAGCCAAAAACAGTGATGTCATCAGGGTAGCTGGAGCTAATACAACTTCAACACTAACTCTTTCAGAACCACTACTCTATTCTACAAACCCTCACCCCTCCCCAAGCTTTCTCCCATAGTTAGCAGTTACATATTCCTGTCTACAACTACTTTTACATGTGCCACTATCCTTCTCCTCACAAGTGTCTAACTTCATAATGCTGCTCATCTGGAGCTTGCACGTATTGACATTATATTGATGTTGTACAGGACGATGGTGAAACCTTTTCTGGAATATTGTGTCTAGTTCTGGTCACGCTGTTACAGAAAAGATTTTATCAAGATTTACCAGGATGTTGCCAGGAATAGAGGGTTTGAGTTATAAGGAGGGACTAGATAGACTGGGACATTTTTCACTGGAACTTGGGGAATGAGGGGTGACCTTCCAGAGGTTAATAAAATCACGAGGGGTATAGATAAGGTAAATGGCAAATGTATTTTCCCGAGGGTGGGGGATTTCAAAACAAGGGAGTATATTTTTTAGGTGAGATGAGAAAGATCTACACGGAATGGTTCATGTGTGGAATGAACTCCCAGAAGAAGTGGTGGATATGGGGACAGTTACAACATTTAAAAGACATTTAGATAAGTACATGAATAGGAAAGGTTTGGAAGGATATGGGCTGAGGGCAGTTTGGTTTGGGATTATGATCAATATGGACTGGTTGGACCAAAGGGTCTGTTTCCGTACTGTATGACTCTATATCTGTTCCAGGACGAAATATTTTATGACTTGGAAGATTGGTAGGCCTTTGACTTAAGGATCATTGACCTTGATTCTGATCTTCTATAGAGCATTTCTCTGCTGGAAGATCTGGTAGCTCTTAGGTGTCCTTCCCAGAGGATCTTGCTCCTGTTATACAGAGCAGTTTGTCCAGTGTCTTTTGTAGAGGACATTTAATCTCCCAGATGTCTATGGTAAGTGAACTCCTAACTATCATTTCTTCTATGCTAGGCAGCTGCATTTCCAGAACAGGCTGCCACACATGGTCCTCAGAGACCCACACAGCCAGAAAAAAAAAACGAGAGGCAACACTGCTTCAAACTCAGGTGGTTCACCATAATATCATTCAGGGTATCTTTAATCTCCCTGAATTGCCGTCACTGAAGGTGAACACTTTCTTCCTTGTATTATCTGGAACTGGATATTTCGTCTTTTTGACTGTGTCCTGAATCTGTGCTTTGTGGTCTGACTTCAATGGCGCTGTTTGAAGATCACCTTCATTTTGATAAGGAAAATCATTCTCAATCTGCCGATACATCTGAACTGAAATATATAAGCTCTCTATCGCAACCAGTTGGATGTTTTCTCTTTGTCATTCTGGTGAATTAAATATTTCCCCAGCCTCAGTTTTGTTACTGAAGGATTGCTCTGCACTAAGCACTGAATTTGTCACTGTGACTGAGAATCCATCACTGAATTTGTCACTGTAACTGAGAATCCATCACTGAATTTGTCACTGTGACTGAGAATCCATCTTAGAAAATCAAGATTGAAATGTTCTTTAGGGATGACAGGAATTGAACACATTTCTCCCAATGCTGTAAAATCTGTAACTCCCTCCTTGTTGGTAGTCTGGAAAAACCTTCTTCTCGGCAAAAGTGAGGACTGCAGATGCTGGAAACCCGAGTCTAGATCAGAGTGGTGCTGGAAAAGTGCAGCCAGTCAGGCAGCATCCGAGGAGCAGAAAAATCAATGTTTCGGGCAAAAGCCCTTCATCAGAACTTTCTTCTGCCAACGTTGGCTATCTCAATAGATTTCTTCTTTTCACTAGGACCCTACGAAGTCCAAAGTCATTTTCTCTAGTTGTGCCTTGGTCATTTGGAAGAGAGCAGTTTGTTTCTGAGCTAATGGTTCTCTTGGGAGTAGTCAAAGTTCTTCTGCTATCACATGGGATACTGAGTGGGGGCAATGGGCAAGGACTCAAATAGAAGAAATACAGATTGTGAATTACATATACATTTTCAACTCTTTTATGTTCCTTGTACAATAATGTTACTTGTGGCACTGTCATCTGGGATGTTTCCCTCAGACCATAGAGTTTCAGCTCTGTTCACTGTAACCTCTGCATGCTCAGAGGACAGTACGTTTCATTCTTGTATCAAGCTTCAAGCTGATAAGAATGTTCACTGCTGTTTTGTGAACTGTGATTTGGTTGATTCACCTTAAAATCACTACTATGCGGAAGCAGGCCACTCGCCCCTTTGAGTTCACGACACCCTGCTCCTGTAAGCCTGCATTTCCCCATGGCCCATCCACCTAACCTGCACATCTGTGGACTGTGGGAGGAAGCGCAAGCAAACTTGGGGAGAAGGTGTAAACTCCACACAGACAGTCACCTGAGGGTGGAATCAAATCCGGGTCCCTGGCAGCAGTGCTAACCCCTGAGCCACTGTGCTGCCCTATTTCATTTAAAGCAGTAATTACCCCAAGGTATGGACAAGTATCTTTGCTATTGAGGTATATTTTCTAATGTGGTTACTTTTCCTAATTAAAATAGTCAACTGCATTAGCCTCTTTGGAAAGGGAAGCTCTTTGTTGTTCTGATATTGTGCCTAACGTCAGCGCATCATCTGGAAGTGACCTAACCTTACTGATGTAGCGTTCTCCTCTCTTGACCACCCACGTATGAAGTTTTGTTGTTCCAAAGCATTGCTACTGAGTATTAGTATATGCTGCTTGGTTTATTCCGTGTGTTGGCTTGTCCACTGCCTCATCAGAGTGTCTATACCTTAAAAGCTGAACAGTCTCTTATTGTTTTTCGTTTGACTGTCCTTCTCATCTAAGATCTTCCTATGACTACTTGTGGCTTCTGCTTCCAGCTGTGTTTCAATGGCTTTCTCCAAAGTTAAACCTTCCTTGTTCTTTTCAGACTCTATGCCCCCTTATCTCAACTCTCTCTCTTACTAGTCAGCCAATCCTCAATCCATGCTAATATCCCCAACACCACTTGTCTTATTAAACAAACACCTTTTCATGTAGAGGCTCTGTCTCTGTCTCACTGAATGGAAGCCTATGTGAAACCATCAAGACTTGGGTGCCTTCCAAGGATGATTAGCATGCTTGACTTCATTGCTCAGAACGTTCAGTATAGGAGTTGGAACTTTGTGTTGAGGTTGTCCAGGATATTGGTGAGGCCACTTTTGAGTACAGTGTACAGTTCTGGTCACCCTGCTATAGGAAGGATATTATTAAAGTGGAGAGGTTTCGGAAAAGATTTACCAGAATGTTGCCAGGGTTTGAGTATAAGGATAGGCTGAGACTTTTTCACTGGAGCATAGGAAGTTGAGGATACCTTATAGAGGTTTATAAAATCATGAGGGACATAGATAAGGGGACTAGCAAAAGGTCTTTTCCCTCGGGTAGGAGAATTCAAAACTAGGAGCTATAGAACTAGGACCTGAGGGGCAACTTTTTCACACAGAGGGTGTAGAACGAACTGCCAAAGGAAGTGGCAGGTGCAGTTACATGTAAGACATTTGGATTGGTACATGACGGTTGGAGGAAGAGCGCCTCATCTTCCGCCTAGGAACCCTCCAACCACAAGGGATGAACTCGGATTTCACCAGTTTCCTCATTTCCCCTCCCCCCACCTTGTCTCAGTCAAATCCATCGAATTCAGCACCGCCTTCCTAATCTGCAATCTTCTTCCTGACCTCTCCGCCCCCACCCCAGTCTGACCTATCACCCTCACCTTGACCTCTTTCCACCTATCATATTTCCGACGCCCCTCCCCCAAGTCCCTCCGCCCCACCTTTTATCTTAGCCTGCTGGACAAACTTTCCTCATTCCTGAAGAAGGGCTTATGCCCGAAACGTTGATTCTCCTGTTCCCTGGATGCTGCCTGACCTGCTGCGCTTTTCCAGCAACACATTTTCAGCCTTGGTACATGAATAGGAAAGCTTTAGCGGGACAGGAGACAAATGCAGGCAAAAGGGTCTAGTTTAGTTTGGGAAACTTGTTTGGCATGGATAAATTGGACCAAAGACTCTGTATGACTCTACAACTCGAATACACTGCAACCATTGCTAGGGCCAAGTGTAAATATAATTCTGTCTATTTCTCCACCAAGACTAAAATGGAGCAGGTAAGAGGCCTCCTGAGAATGAGGTTCCGATGGTGAGATTGGTTTGCCAGACTCAGGGACGTTGCAGCATATCCCAGACAGAGTCTGCCTCATTAATTGCAGCATGATGCACTCAACATAACTGTAACAGGCAAGGAGGAGATGGACACTGAAGAGCTGAGAAAGCTGGAGCAGTCTTCTTCTGAGGAGGATGAGGACATTGTGCAGGAGGAACATCACTTTCTGCATGGCAGAGTGGTGCAGTATCAGGCATAACAAGCTAAACAGGACTTCATTCAAGAAAAGTTTTCACCCATTTGAAGACTTTACAGTAGGTGACTGCCCCACATTCAACAATGACATTGGGCATTGGCAAAAGTGTAGCATCCCATTTTACAGGATTCTAGGATGGGATGAGTGGAGCATCTGTGTAGCTTATACAGCAATATTTTAATAAACGTACACAATGTATTGGCAATGGAGCTTCCGCTGTGCCACCAACGTACCTTGAGAAATGTTTTTCAGATCCCCTCCAACAGGGAAGGGCAGCTTTAGACTAGCAGGGCTAGACCTGGTGTACAGCTGGGTTTAACAATGACACCAATACTGAGAACCCCAAGGCAGCATGGTGGCTCAGTGGTTAGCACTGCTACCTCACAGCACTGGGAACCTGGCTTCAATTCCATTCTCAGATGACTGTCGGTGTGGAGTTTGCACATTCTCCCCATAGCTGTGTGGGTTTTCCACTACAGTCCAAAGATATGCAGGTTAGGTGGATTGACCACACTAAGTAGTCCTGTACTGTGCAGGCTAGCTGACTGGCCATGGTGAAATGCAGGTTTTGGGGGATAGGGTAAGGGTTTGGGTGGGATACTATTTGGAAAGTCAGTGCAGACTCCAATGGCCTTATTCCGCACCGTAAGGATTCTAAGGTTCTGGTAGTGGTGAGTATTTCTGCTGCTGGTGAGAGTGATAATAGCATGAATGAGGTATTGTAGAGGTGTGGTGTATAGCTAATGAGGCGAGTTACAGCATGAGAA
Organism: Chiloscyllium plagiosum; assembly: GCF_004010195.1. Classification (NCBI taxonomy): domain Eukaryota; kingdom Metazoa; phylum Chordata; class Chondrichthyes; order Orectolobiformes; family Hemiscylliidae; genus Chiloscyllium; species Chiloscyllium plagiosum. Next base: position 44,397,443 of record NC_057735.1, on the reverse strand, counting down.
ACCTCTGAAAACTCACTGAAACTGATACTTAGCTGATTTCTGGTAAAATTCAACCCAGTATCTTCTCTGTTGCCCCAAACTTTCAGAATCAAAATCACATCACTCAGCCTCTCTACAGCAGGGTGCGTTATTATAATATAGGTACTGGGGTAAGGAATGTTGAAAGCTTATTTGAAATATTAGCCTATGCGGTTGGACAGATGTTGTAATATTTATATAAAAATTGGAATCTGAAACCTGTATGGTCAGGAACACAGTTCACTCTGTGAGAAATGTATCTATATCAATGCCGAAAACCGTCACCATCTGTGGTTCTATACATGAAAGAAATCTCAGGACACTAAACCACAGGTTTGGCAATTCATTTTCAACTTCCAATCTATAGATGAATCCTACACCTCACAGCACAGAATAAGACCATTTGATCCCTCACTCCTGTGTTGTCCCTTAGAAGGAACCATCCACTGAGAATTCTATCTGATGAGGGGCAGTGCAATTTGGTAAGGGAAACTAGGGCAGGACCTATATATTTGATGACAGGGTCCTGGGATGCATTGCTGAACAAAGAGACCTTGGGGTACAGGTGCATAGCTCTTGAAGTTTGACTCACAGCTGGACAGGATAGTGATGATGGTGGCTGAAAATGTGTTGCTGGAAAAGCGCAGCAGATCAGGCAGCATCCAGGGAACAGGAGAATCGACATTTTGGGCATAAGCCCTTCTTCAGGAAACGTCGATTCTCCTGTTCCCTGGATGCTGCCTGACCTGCTGCGCTTTTCCAGCAACACATTTTCAGCTCTGATCTCCAGCATCTGCAGACCTCACTTTCTCCTCCAGGATGATGATATTTGGTATACTTGCTGTTATTGGTCAGTGCATTGAATATAGGAGTTGGGAGGTCATATTGTGGCTATACAGGACATTGGTTAGGTCACTTTTGGAATACTGTGTTTAGTTCTGGTCTCCCTGCCGTAGGAAAGATGTTGTTAAACTTAAAAGATTTCAGAAAAGATTTACAAGGATGTTGCTGTGCTTGGAGGGTTTGAGCTATAGGGAGTGGTTGAATAGGCTGGGGCTATTTTCCCTGGGGCTTGTAGAGGTTTGTAAAATCATGAGGGGCATGGATAGGGTAAATAGTCAAGATCTTTTCCCCAGGGTAGGTGAGTTCAAAACTAGAGGGCATAGGTTTAAGGTGAGAGGGGAAAGATTTGAAAGGGAATTAAGGGGCCACATTTTCATGCAGAGGGTGGTGCGTGTATACACTGAGCTGTCAGAGGAGGTGGTGGAGGCTGGTACAATTACAACATTTAAAAGGCATCTGGATGGGTACATGAATAGGAAGGGTTTAGAGGGATATGGGCCAAATGTTGGCAAATGGGATGAGAATGGTTTAGGATGCTGGCACAGATGAGTTGGACCTAAGGGTCTGTTTCCATGTGCATAACTCTATGACTCTATGACTACAGCCGGATTCCCAACATTTAGCTGGGTGCACAGCCACCTTTCAAGGATGGTTTGGGCACAGGGGTTGCCAGTGTTTAGGTGGATAACTGCTGACTGATGAGTTGGGCTGATAACGGGATCAGACCGGGATCATGCACGGAATGTACGGAAATCAGACCAGAATCAAATCTGAGGGACACCAAAGGGGCAGGCTGGGTGGTTAATGAGGTGGTAAGATATGGTGAGAAATCCCACCAGGCTTCTTGGTGAAAATCCCTCCAAAAAGATTAAGGCAACTCTCAATCGTGAAAAAAATGTAAATTTCCGGCCCATGTTATCTTTAACTAAATTATTACACATTAGTCCTGAACTTTCACGAAGCTCTAAACCTAATTTAGGATTGTTCTCTGTAAATAAAACCCAATTGCCAATGGGGGACCCAAACATAGAAACATGTTTTCGGATTCAATTGCACTCCTTTACTGCCTTAAGACTTGCATACGTCTGTGTGTCATCTGCAAACTTAAAGTGCAGCTAATGCTGCTGGCCCAGACATGAACAAAGATTGAATGCCCCTTAACTGAACCTAACTGAACTTTGTTTGCTGTCTATACGATTTGGCTGGTGGACCGGAGTCAATTAGAAATCCCACATTTTGAATTTGCACCGAACACAAGGCTTCATCTTTTGAGGTAATTTAAAACTGAAGGGCTTTCGAACGTTTAGGGAAATGTTATCTCCCAAGATTCCTTCCATTCACAACCTGAGTGACCTCCTCAAAGGAACCCATCAAATCTATGAGCGACAAGATATTTGGTCGATATTTGTTTTGCCAATTTCTAATGGCCTCGTCTTTTCTCATTGATCATAAAAGGATACCTCTTATGATCCATCTTACCACCTTCTCAAGAGTAGATACCAGGCCGATAAGCCTGCAATTCTCTGATTTGTCTTCTTCTTTAAGTGGACCCACGTGAGCCTGTTTGCATCAAAGGAATGATCCCTGGCTTGACGGAAGGTATTGAGAAGAGGGTTTTACAGAGTGCATGCTGCATCTCTTTATTCACAGTCTGATGGACATAATCCTGAGGGATAAAAAGGAAACGGTTATGGAGAGTTGCATGTGAACATATGGAAATGTAAAAGCAAACCCATGAGGCAAAGTTCTGGCCAAGAGTAAGTTAGCATGGTAGCACACAGGTTAGCCTGCTTAAAAGATATAATTGACCAAAACCTGGAAAGACATTTACACATCACCCTGTCTGTTACAGCATGTAATCTAAAGTAAGACTTTGGATAATGTGGTCCTTTGTTATTTATAGGACCCTAGTATGTACAAAATGACTGACCAATTTGTCTGAAAAAAGACTAAATGCAGGAATTGACTGTGGAATACTGTGGAATGGGATGAGTGTGAGGGGCCTACTCTCTTTACAAAGTGGTCAGCCATTGCTAACAGTTCCTTGGTCTCTAGTGTCCTCTACTGAAATATCTAGGTAATTACAGCTCCAGGTAGTTCGCTATTTTAATAAACTTGTTCAAGTATATTATGACATATGCCTGGGGCAAATGGAGCTTGAGCCTTGAGTTACGGACAGTACCAATGGACCACAAGACCTTTCTGTCCACGTACTGAATGACAGCAGATGCATACCCCAGTTGATTTTAACCAGAGCAGTTTGATCTGCATCATTTCCCCATCACCATCGGCCAATGTGAGGGATCAGTTCAGCTTATCTGACACTCTCCTTCCAACAGCAGAGAATAATCGAGACCTCTGTCTCAATATGGAAATGTTCAGCTGTATAACAAAAAGTTTATGTAACATATGGATCCAGGTACCCCCAATTCTTCTGTAATCATCCTGTCTTCTAAACTATCCTTAACTGTCTCTAACACTGTAATGACTCAGGTAGAGTGGCTATTGATTTTTAGCACAATACTGCATTGACGTGGTGATAGTATACAAGAATTTCCAAAACTTGTTCGATACAGAGTCACACTACAGACTTGTGAGAACAGTTATATGGTTAATAGGTATTTTTTAAGCTGGTGGGAGGTTTGTAGTGGAGTTCCCCAGAGGTCAGTATTGGGATCTGTGTTTTTTCAAATGTCAGATAAAAGATTTCAAAATCGTGAGGGTACGGACTGAGTAGATAGGGAGAAACTGTTCTCAGTCAGAAGACAATGGAGAACTGGGGTGGGGGGTGTGGAGAGCACAGATTTAACATGTTTTACAAAAGAGGCAAATGTAAGATGACATCTTGCTTTCTCACACAGAGGGTGGTCGGACACTGGAATGCACTGCCTGGAAGTATAGTAGAGGCATTCAAGAGGGCATTGGATGATTATTTAAACTGGAACAATGTGCAGGGAAAAGGCAAGAGATTGGCACTAAATCAAAACATTCTGAGCCAGTGCACTCACGATCAGCTGATTAGCCCATATCCATTCTGTGACACCTAACACAAACAGTCCAACATCTTCCCTGTTATTCCCCTGTTATCAAACCATGTCTACTCATGTTACCCTCACCAGTCTGCAATCAGCCTTCAGTCCAGAAACACAATACCAGGTAGGGAGGAGGAACGTTGAACTTCGTACTGACTGGTTGAGAACTGCATGGAACATCTATTTTGGCCCCTGCTCTCCACTGGTGGATTGCCAAGTTAAAATTCCACCCTCACAGCCTTCTTCCTGGAGAGAAGGTAGCTAGGAGGAGTCATCCCTTGGATAGGATCTGCCCAGTTATCCTGAGGTATCGAGTCAGAGAGTCAGACAGCACAGAAAGGGACCCTTCAGCCCATCCAGTCCATGCTGACCAGAATCTCAAACTAACCTATTTCCACTCCCTGCTCTTGGCCCATATCCTTCCAAACATTTCATATTCATGTACTTATCCAAATGTCTTTTAAAGATTGTAACAGTATCCACATCTACCGCTTCCTCTGGAAGTTCATTCCACACACAAACTGCTCTCTGTGTAAAAAAAACTGCCCCTCCTGTCCTTTCTAACAAAAACCTTTTCAATTTTATAAAAATTTCTAAATTCTAATTTAAAGGTTGTAGCCCGGGAAATTGTGGAGATGGAGATAGGAGAATATATCTGTCATCTTGACACGTTTTTGTCTTTTCTGATTCTTGTGTTGCGTGTAGAACTGTGCATGAAAATGGAAAACACAGTACCTCCATTCCTATTTATAAAGTCAATGTGCAATCACTCAGAACAGATGGAAAGGTTGCAAGCTTTTGTCAGCACACTTGCATTTTGCTAATGAAATCTTCTTAATGGCGATGAGTCGCTCTGCTAATCAGATCTCTCCAGCTACCTGCTGGCCCTGGGTAGACGAAGACACTGCTACTGAAGAATGCCTCTGCAGTCAGATGCCTTGCATGAGATCTGGACCTCAGAAACGTGAGTCCACATTTTGAAAACCTTTCAGTCAGTGAGTGAAACCATAGCAGCTGAGGTTTCATTCAACTCAACTGTTTTCAATTTGCCCCAAAATAAATCTGAGTATTTTCTCTATGGTGAGAAATGAGGGATTGTTGAAGAGAGTTGGGTGTTTGAACAGTTAAACAAGTGGACAGGTACAAAATACAATTAATAAGGTTCATAGATTGTTGACCTACATTTCAAGGATGATGCTTTAATTGCTCACAACTCTGATTAAATCCCATTTACAATATTGCACTCAGTTCCGGGACTGTAATTTAGAAACAGTTCTGGAATTGTCACAGCCCAGACTAAGAAATTATTAAATTATGAGACCAGATTGCAGAAACCTTGCTTTTTAAAAACATATTCCCTCACGGGATACGTGATCTTTGTTACTCGTCCCTAACTGCCCTCGAAGTTTAGATTAGATTACTTACAGTGTGGAAACAGGCCCTTCAGCCCAACAAGTCCACACCGACCCACCGAAGCGCAACCCACCCAGACCCATTCCCCTACATTTACCCCTTCATCTAACACTACAGGCAATTTAGCATGGCCAATTCACCTGCACATTTTTGGACTGTAGGAGGAAACCGGAGCACACTCACACAGACACGGGGAGAATGTGCAAACTCCACACAGTCAGTCACCTGAGGTGGGAGTTGAACCCGGGTCTCTGGCACTGTGAGGCAGCAGTGCTAACCACTGTGCCACCGTGCTGCCCAAGTGAGCGACTGCTAATCTGGATGTGGAGTCACATTTAGGCCATGATGCCAAATATAGTTTAGAACAAAGAACAAAGAAAATTTACAGCCCAGGAACAGGTCCTACGGCCCACCAAGCCTGAGCCGATCCAAATGTACCATCTAAACCTGTCACCCAGTTCCGAAGGATCTGTATCCCTCTGCTCCCCACCTACTCACGCCTCTGTCCAGACACATCTTAAATGAATCTACCTTGCCTGCCTCTACCACCTCTGCTGGCAACGCGTTCCAGACACCCACCACCCTCTGTGTGAAGTACTTGCTGTGTGTATCCCCCTTAAACTGTTCACCTCTCATCTTGAAAGTGTGACCTCTCGTTATTGAATCCTTCATCCTGGGAAAAAGCTTATCTCTATCCACCCTGTCTATACCCTTCATGATTTTGTAAACCTCAATCAAGTCCCCCCTCAATCTCCTTTTTCTAATGAAAACAAACCTAACCTACTCAACCTCTCTTCATAGCTAGCACCTTCCATACCAGGCAACATCCT
>NC_057735.1:44296921-44391230 GCF_004010195.1 Chiloscyllium plagiosum | reverse complement strand
CTCCATTTCGAGAAACTCCCTTCAACTACTACTCTCTGTCTCCTGTTGCTCAACCAGTTCTTTATCCACCTAGCTAGAACACCCTGCACACCATTTGACTTCACTTTCTCCATTAATTTACCATTAGTTTTCTACATGTTAGTCTATACAGCAAACACTAAAGGCAATCAAGTTCTTTTTGAGTCAGATATCATGAAGTTTATTTACAACAGCAACCATTTTACAAGATTCCAGTACCACACACTCACACACATGGCCTCGGTCCTGTGCTTACTGATTTACTGCACTTTAACTACATCCCCAGTCCTGAAGAAGGGTTACACCTGAAACATTGACTTCTCCACCTCCTGATGCTGCCTGTTTTGCTGTGTTCTTCCTGCCTCCTGCTAGTCTGCCTTGGATTCCAGCATCTGCAGATTTTTTTTGTCTTTATCTACATGTTTGGACTGGAGTGTACAAAGTTAAAAATCACACAACACCAAGTATAATCCAACAGCTTTATTTGGAAGCACTAGCTTTCGGAGCACTGCTCCTTCATCAGGTGGTTGTGAAGCATAAGATCATAGGGCACAGAATTTTTAGCAAAAGTTTACAGTGCGATGTAACTGAAATTATACATTGAAAAGATCTGGATTGTTTGTCAAGTCTCTCATATTTTAGAATGACCATGTTGGTTTCAGTTCATTCATATGTAAGTCCCAGAACTTTCTTAAAGTTACATTCTCAAGTGAACTTTAACAATAGATGCCATGTTGCCCCAGATGTTGCATTGAAGGTGTGAGGTGCCCTGTGTGAGGCTGTCTGTGCCCCAATGTTCAGACTGATTCTATTTCTAAAAAGGGATTTACAGAATCTTACATGGATTCATGCCGTTTTTGAACAAAATAAAATGTAATTCTGCAATCATCCCACAAACTTATATGTGTACGTGTGTGTGTGTGCGCGCGTGATGGTGTATGAGTGTCTGTGAGAGAGTGTGTGTATGTGTTGAGTGTGAGTGTGAGTAGAGGGGTAGAAATCTGTGAGAGGGTGTGTATGTGGGTGTGAATGTGGGGGCTGTGTATGTGCCAGCATATGAGAGAGAGCTTGTGTATGAGTTGTGTGTGTGTGTGTGTGTGTGTGTGTGTGTGTGTGTGTGTGTGTGTGTAGTGCAATGGGGTCACCTGTAGTGTGACATGAACCCAAGGTCCCGATTGAGGCCATCCCCACGGATACCGAACTTGGCTATCAGCCTCTGCTCGACCACTTTGCGTGGTTGCTTGTCCCGAAGTCCGCCCTGGAGAATGGTCACCCGAAGGTCCGAGGTCATATGTCCCTGACCACTGAACTGTTCTCCGACTGGGAGGGAACACTCTTGTGTGTTGATTCTTGTGCAGTGTCCATTCATCCATTGTCGTAACCACTGCTCGGTCTCATCAATGTGCTGTGCCTCAGGGCATCCTTGTCTGCAGCGTATGAGATAGACAACGTTGGCCGAGTCACATGAGTACCTGCCACGTACATGATGGGTGGTGTCCCCATATGTAATGGTGGTATCCGTGTTGACACTCTGACACACCTTGCACTGTCTACCGTGACAACGTTGTGTAGTGCTGTCCTGAAAGCCGGGCAGTTTGCTGCTTCCAAATAAAGCTGTTGGATTATAACCTGGTGTTGTGTGATTTTTAACTTTGACTGAATGTAGTACTCTAACTCCCTGACTCATAGAGTCCGACTGAAGGGGAGTCAGGTACCCAGACAGCATGTCATGATGTCATGTGACTGTCTTAAAGACACAGGCCTGTCTGATTTGGAATCAACAGGCCCAGGACAGGTAAGGATGGGTGATCTTCTTTCCTAAAGGGCATTAGTGAACCAGATGGGTTTCTACAAAAATCAAATAAGCCTTTTTTAGAGCTGGTGAGTTGGCATTTTCACAGAGCAGCTTTAGAGAAGAGTCCATGGGCAACACGAAAAGTCTTCCACAGAACCTTTCCTGAGGAAGGATCACTGGATCCGAAACATTAACTCTGATTTCTCTCCACAGATGCTGCCAGACCTGCTAAGCTTTTCCAGCAATTTCTGTTTTTGTTTGTGAGCAAGAGATTCTTCTTGGTTTGAAAAAGGTAGCTGGTGAGACCACACGTGGAGTATTGTGTGCAGTTCTGGTCTCCAAATTTGAGGAAAGACTTTCTGGCTATTGAGGGAGTACAGGCGTAGGTTCACAAGGTCAATTCCTGGAATGGCGGGATTACCTTACACTGAAAGACTGGAATGAGCTTGTATACCCTTGAGTTTAAAAGACTGAGAGGGGATCTGATTGAGACATATAAGATTATTAAAGGATTGGACACTCTGGAGGCAGGAAACATGTTTCCGCTGATGGGTGAGTGCCGAACCAGACGACACAGCTTAAAAATACGGGGTAGACCATTTAGGAGACAGATGAGGAGAAACTTCTTCACCCAGAGAGTGGTGGCTGTATGGAATGCTCTGCCCCACAGGGGAGTGGAGGCCCAGTCTCTGGATTCATTTAAGAAAGAGTTGGATAGAACTCTCAAGGATAGTGGAATCAAGAATTATGGAGATAAGGCAGGAACAGGATACTGATTAAGAATGATCAGCCATGATCATATTGAATGGTGGTGCAGGCTCGAAGGGCAGAATGGCCTACTCCTGCACCTATTGTCTATTGTCTATTGTCTAATTAAGTGTTGGACTTCTAAATGTACGAATTGAGAGTGAATAATAGTTAATAAGGTGATAAAAGAAAAAAAATTGCAATGCTGGAGATCTGAAACGTAAACAGAAAACACTGGAGAAACTCAGAAAGTCTGACAGCATCTATAGAGGGACAGAAACAAAGTTAACGTTTTGAGTCCAATTACTCTTACATTGGAATTCTGTTTTCCTTCTGACTACTCTATTGATGATACAAAAATGCTGCAGGCATAGCTATAAGTCAGGAGGTGGTAGGGAGAGAGAAACTTCGTGAATTTCCTACTGGGGGAAATGGTACTCAGCAAACTGATGGACCTTCAGGCTGTCAAGTCTCTGGGTCCTGATAAACGTCATCCTAGTATCCCAAAGTGGTGGAAAATGACGTTCTGGTGGCTAATTTTCCAAAATTTTCTAGATTCCAGAAAAGTTCCATCAGACTGGAAGTACCAACTATAACTCCTCGAGTCAAGAAGGAGAAAAGGCAGAAAGCAGGAATTATCAGCCCGTTAGCTTGACATTTATCTTAGGGGAAGACATTGGTATCAGTAATTGAAGAGGTTATAGCTGCGCACTTAGAAAAGCTCAAGGTCATCAAAAGAACTGAGGATGGTTTCATCAAAGGGAAATCATGAAGGTCTACTGTTCACTGGGGATAAAGGGGAACCTAGAAACTGGTGCTTCCCAAACCTTTTCCATGTGAGCCCATCTTGAGAGTTGAAAGCCTTTGTGAGCCCTAACTGACCACAGTGATGGTGAGGGCCTCACTTGGTCAGAGATCCACAGCAGCCTAAGAGCTCACCACACTATTTGGCATCCCAATCCCCATTACTGGAAACCCCACTGTGGATGTGCTGTACTTGGATGTCCCAAAGACATTTGACAATTTGCTACATAAAGTAAGAGCTGGTTATTTCCGAGGTAACATGCTAGCCTGGATTGAGTCAATGGCAGAAAACAGACAATGACAGGATGTGGTAAGTGGAGTCCTACAGGGATCTGTGCTGGGCTCTCTTCTTTTTGCAATTTATATCAATGACCTCAATAAGGGGAGTTAAGGCATGTTTACTAAGTTTACAGTTGATACTGAGATACATCAGAAAGTATGTTGTAAAGAGGACATAAGGAGTTTGCAGACCAAGAGAGATAGACCATAAGACCATAAGACATAAGAGCAGAAACTAGGCCATTCAGCCAATGGACTCTGCTCCGCCATTCAATCATGGCTGATCGGTTTCTCAACCCCATTCTCCCGCTTTCACTATATAACCCTCGATCCTCTTGACAATCAAGAACCTACTAACCTCAGATAGGTTGAGTGAGTGGGCAAACATCTGGCAGATGGAATGCAACTTAGGAAAATGTGAAGCTGTTCATTTTGCCAGGAAGAATAAAAAAACTGAGAATGATTTTACTGAAGGGAATGACTGCAGAATTCCATGATGGGGGAGGACCAAGATGTTCGAGAGTTTGATTTGATATGATTGCCACACGTATTTACCCGTAAGAATACAGAAAATTACAATGAAAAGCTTTCAGTTGTCGCCATGATACGGTGCCATTTTGAATAATTTAAGAATAAGGAGAATAAGAATAAGGAAGGATACAGCTTGAAGAGAGTCCATCAGTCCTGAGCAAGCTCGTCACCGTCAATGATGTCTGTATCGCCATCCCTCCACCACTGCTTCACCACCAAACCCAACCAACATCGAAGTCGCCGATTCTCGGACGCTATCTGTGGCACTGGGCCGATATTCCTCCGCTACCATCTAGCCACCACCTGCACTGGACCAACCAACATCAGAGTCACTTCTCTGGCTGCTGGGGCCACCTCATTGACGTTGCCATGATGCCCTTCCCCCACTGCTTCACCACCATCTACACTGGACCCAACCAATGACAAAGACATCAATCCTCCGGCGCCATTTTTTGCCACTCGCATGCAGGTGCAGTGATTAATTATGAAGGCCAATAGATTGTTATCCTTTATCACAAGAGGAATTGACAGTGAGGTTATTATGCCCCAGTTTATATGGGGCATTTGTGAGATTTGTGCAAATTTAGCTTTCTAATTTTGAGAAAGAATATAAATTTGTTGGAGGTGACTCAGCGAAGGTTTACTAGATTAATACCTGGAATGAGTGGATTGTTTTCTGAGAAAGATTGTATTGACTGGAGTTTAGACGAGTGAGAGGAGTCATGATTGAAGAGTATAGGATTCTGATTGGAAAACAAAAATTGCTGGAAGAACTCATCAGGTCTGGCAGCATCTGCAGAGAGAAAGCAGAGTTAACATTTCAGGTCCACCAAACTGATGACACAGTGGATCAGTGGTTAGCACTTCTGCCTCACAGCTTCAGGGACTTGTGTTCAATTCGAGCCTTGGATGACTACATGTGGAATGTGCACATTCTCCCCATGTCTGTTGTGAATTTCCTCCCACAGTCCAAAGGTCTGTAGGTTTGTGGGATTAGCTGTACTAAATTGTACAGGCTAGGTTGGTTAGCCATGGGAAAGGCAGGGATAGGATAAGGTGATGGGCCTGGGTGGGATGTCCTTTGGAAGTTTGGTGTGGACTTGATGGGCTGAATGGCCTGTTTCCTAACTGTAAGGATGCTATGACCCTTAATTTAAACTGGTCTTGACAAGACAGATGTGGAAAGGATGCCCTCTTCTTCTGGGTGAGTCCAGAACAAGGAGATGTTGTTTTAAAGTTAGAGGCTACAGTTTTAAGACATAGATGATGAGAAATCTTTTCTCTCAGGCAGGTGTATAATTTTTGAACTCTGGGTCATTGAATATTTTTAAGGCAGACGTAGATCGATTTCAGTCATGCAGGGTGATCAAAGGCTATTGGGAGGAGAGGGGATGGTGAAATTCAGAAACTAAACAGATTAGCCATAATCTTATTGAATGAATCAATGAGCTGAATGGCCTACATATACTTCTAGCATGTTTACTCATATTATTGAAGAGGTTTCTTTGTAATGGCGCTGTACACATGCCATTGTCACATCGTTTCACCCCTTCAGGTTGTGTAGCCATTGGGTAGCATTGACCTGAAACAGATATTTTAATTCTCTTCCAAAGAAGTGTTATCTTCACAGAAGTGTACAGCCGTGTGTGAATGGTGGCAGCATCAACAGCATTGTTCCATTGTGTAGCTAAGTGATGCTCAACTAAAGCAGAAATGTATGCCTTAGCTTTGGGTCTTTCTTGGAAAGATCCCAAGGAACTGAACATAAAGAAAATGAGGGATTTCCACTTTTTACAGCACCATTCACAACCTCAAGGCATCCCAATAGCCAATTAAACATTATTTGTGGTGACTGTTGCAGGAAAGGAAAGACAACATGATTTGTGGGTAGTAAGGGCGCACACAACAGGAACGAGATAATGTCCAGAAAATTGGCTTCAGTGTGTTGATTGACCAAGTCCATTTACCAGGACACTCCTGCCCATTTCTGAACAGTGTCATGAGATTGTTTCCATCTGAGAGAGCAGATGGACACTACGTTTAACGTCTCATTTCTGAAGTGAGGTTGCAGCACCTCCCACTGTACATTACAGGGAATAGCAGCCAAAGCAATTGCTCAGATGGGGTTCATACCCGGAATCCTCTTGCTCCGAACTGAGGGGAGAGTGCTGCTAACCAAACAGCCACAACCTAATGTCAGTACACAGGCCTGAGTACGTCACTTCATGCTGCCTTGCTAACAGGCACTTCAACCAGCTTTAATTAACACCGTGACCACAGATGGCCCATTAATATTTCAAAAAGGAAAGTAATTTTCTCTCTGTGATGTTCCTGTCAGGTTACAAAGGCAGAACAATCTTTCAAGGCTGGAAGGGGGTTTCACCATTAATGCAGCACTCCCACTCAGCTCTGGGTCACACGCTCCATTTCCATGGTGATCTCAGCTCATTGGTTGTTCCCACCTCTGGGTGGGTAGGGTTCCTGTTGTCAGAACCCACTGAACTCTTGAAGGTCAGAGTCAGTCATGTACCTGCCTGATATCACTTATTCAATTCTCCTCTACAGCAGAATGTTATGGGTGAAGGTTAGAATTAAGATTTTCCCTGCGGTTCAATTATATTTTCAGCTTCAGAATCAGAGGGTTGTGCTAGCCCAGCAGGTGGTTGCAAAAGTCCACATGAAACCACATCAAACCAGAGTGGAGTGTCCCTCGATTAACATAGAAAACAGGTCGTTATTAGATTACTGCTGATGGAAGTTTGCATTAATTTCCTTTATTAAGACAGAGCCAATGCTTCAGTAAAAGTCATTTCTTCTCTGTAAACTGTTTCAGGATGTTGAGAAAGTTATGAGATAAACAGGTGTGACCCCTCGTGAGGAATAACTATTTGCCCAGAATGGCACCAGTGACTGTGAGCGGTCATCATTATCTTACAGCAAGGAAGTTGTATTCGGTGGGTCAGCAGGTTTGCTGAAAGGGTTAAGGACCTGCCTATCAAATGTACAAACATAAGTAAGATTTCTCCAGGAACATGAACCTGCTTGAAACTGAAGGGCGTCATATTACGCTGAATGACCATGGGATCAGGTGGAGCTGTGACATCCCCAGGCCACCCTGTCAGCACTCTTAGTGGAAGGAAGTGCTGATGCGTGGCACAGGCAGTCCTTGGCACTGCCATGGCTGGTGCTCTCGCTGAATACACCCTTTTCTGGTCTAAGTTTGTGGAGAATCCCAAGTCAGCCATTCACGCCTTGGAGGAACCGTATTGTACCAGGAGGGGCATTCTCATCAATAACAGGGGGTAAGAGACAGCAATCATCACAGAAAGGTGATCTATATACAGTGTTAGTTAATGACTGGGTACCGATGGATTGCTTATATGAAGTGTTGGCCTGATTGGTGGCTAATTAGTGCTCTATGTTAGCTTTTCAGCTGAGATTTTAAAATGAGCTGACGCCTGCTCTCTCAGAGAGATTAAAAAAATGTTATTGTCAGATCATTTATCACAGTGCTGCTTGTGGGAAATAACCTAAATCAGCCACTCAGTGACCATTTGTTGCTATGTACTGATTTCTGTTGTGAGTATAAGCAGGAGTGCAGGAAATAATAAAGCACTAATCGCTGAAGGCAACAAACAAAACCATCAGCGCCCTGGTGCTGAAAATACTCTGTGGCTATAATTTGCTTGTGAGGACACAATTTGAGGACATATTTGGCATTAGCTATGAAGACCTCCATTAGAGAATTGTCTTTTTTAAAAATTCCTTTCAGTATTTATTGCCCCATCCCTAATTTCCCTTGAGAAGGTAGTGGATGAAATGCCAGTCAAGTGGGCTGCTTTATTCTGAGTGTTGTTGGAGCTGCCCCCATCCAGGTATGTGGGGATTACTCCAGCGCACTCCTGACTTGTGCCTTGTAGATGGTGGACTGGCTTTGGAGAGTCAGGAGATGAGTTACTCCCTGCTGAATTGCTAGCTTCTCACCCTCTCTTATAGTCACTGTTTGTTTATATGTGAGTCCAGTTCAGTTTCTAGTCAATGCTAATGGGTGTTGATGGTGGAGTGTTCCATGATGGTAATGCCATCAAATGTGAAGGCAACGATCAGATTCATTCTTGTGAGAGATAGCCATTGCTTAGCATTTGTGTGGCATAAATATGACTTGCCACTTACCAGCCCAAGCCTGGATTTGTATAAGATTTGCTGCATTTAGAACATAGAACATAGTACAGTCCAGGCTCTTCGGCCCTCGATGTTGTGCCAACCTTTTATCCTAATCTATGCTCAAATTAACCTGCACATCCTTCATTATACCATCATCCATGTGTATATTCAAGACTCACATAAATGTCCCTAATGTATCTGACTCTACCACCACCGCTGGCAGTGCATTCCACACACCCACCACTCTGTGTGTAAAGAATCTACCTCTGACAATTCCCCTAAATCTTCCTCCAAATCACCTTAAATTACATCCTCTCGTGATAGCCATTTCCGCCCTTGGAAAAAGTCTCTGGCCATCCACTCGATGCCTCTTATCATCTTGTACACCTCTATCAAGTCACCTCTCATCCTCCACTCCAATAAGAAAAACCCTAGCTCCCTCAACCTTTCTTCATAAGACATGCCCTCCAGTCCAAGCAGCATCCTGGTAAATCTCGTCAGCACCCTCTCTAATGCTTCCAAATTCGTCCTATAATTTGGTGACCAGAACTGAACACAATATTCAAAGTATCATCTGACCAGGTTCTATAGAGCTGCAACATAACCTCATGGCTTTTAAATCAGTCCCGCTGCTAATGAAAGCCAACACACCATACACCTTCTTAACAACCCTTTCAATTTGGGTGGCACCTTTGAGGGGTCTATGGACATGGACAGCAAGATCCCTCTGTTCCTCCACGCTGCCAAGAATCCTGCTTTTAATCCTGTATTCTGCATTCAAATTTGACCTTCCAAAATGAATCACTCCACACTTTTTCAAGTTGAACTCCATGTGCCACTTATCAGCCCAGTTCTGCATCTTGTCAATGTCCCATTGCAGCCTACAACAGCCCTCCACACTATCCATCATGTCACCAATCTTTGTGTCATCAGCACACTGACTGACCCACCCTTCCACTTCCTCATCCAAGTCATTTATAAAAATCACAAAGAGCAGAGGTCCCAAACCGATCCCTGCGGAACACTACTGGTCCCCAAGCTCCAGGCTGAATACTTTCCATCTACCACCACCGTCTGTCTTTGATGGGCTAGCCAATTCTGTATCCAGATTTCCCTGTATCCCATGTCGCCTTACTTTCTGAATAACCTACCATGGGGAATCTTATCAAGTGCTTTGCTAAAATCCATGTACACCACATCCACTACTAAACCTTCATCAATGTGTTTTGACCTGCTCCTCACAAAGCCATGCTGACGCTTTCTAATCAAACTATGGTTTTCCAAGTAATCATAAATCCTGCGTCTCTGAATTCTCTCCAATACTTTACCCACCACTGACATGAGACTGACTGGTCTGTAATTCCCATGATTATCTCTAGTCCCTTTCTTGAACAAGGGAATAACTTTTGCCACTCTGCGATCATCTGGCACTGCTCCACTGGAAAGATCATCGTCAAAGGTGCAGCAATCTCTCCCCTCACTTCCTGTAGTAACCTTGACTATATCCCATCTGGCCCAGAGGATTTATCTATCCTTTTGATTTTCAAATTTTTCAGCACATCCTCCTTTTTAACATTCCATTGTCCTCAGAAACATCAAGGTCCCTCTCAGTAGTGAATACTGAGGCAGAGTATTCATTAAGGACCTCCCCTTCCACCTTCGACTCCAGGCATAAGTTCCCTCCACTATCCCTGATTGACTCTACCCTCACTCTGGCCATCCTCTTGTTCCTCACATAAGTATAGAATACCTTGGGGTTTTCCTTAATCCTGCCCGCCAATGCTTTTATATGTTCCCTTCTAGCTCTCCTAAGTCCATTCTTCAGAGCCCTCCTGGCTACCTTGTAACCCTCTAGAACCTTTTCTGATTCTTGTTTTCTCAACCTTAAGTAATCTTCCTTCTTCTTCTTGACTAGATGTTCCACATCTCTTGTCACCCAAGGTTCTTTCACCTTACCATCCCTTCCTTGCATCAGTGGGACAAACTTATCCAATACTATCAGCAAGTGCTCCCTAAACAACCTCCACATTCCTATTGTGCATTTCCCTGAGAACATCTGTTCCCAATTTATGCTCCATTATTTCTGCCTAATAGCATTGTAACTCCCCTTCCTCCAATGAAATACTTTCCCATACTGTGTGCTCCTATTCCTCTCCATGACTATAGTAAAGGTCAGGGAGTTGAGGTCACTGTCGCGAAATGCTGTCCCGCTCAGAGATTTGAGATCTGGCCTGGCTCATTGCCAAGCACCAAATCCAATATGGCCTCCCCTCTAGTTGGCCTATCTACATAAATAGTCTGGAATCCTTCCTGGACACACCTGGCAAAATCTGCTCCATCCAAACTATTTGCACCAGGGAGACTCCAATCAGTGTTAGCCAAGTTGAAGTCACCCATGACAACAACCCTGTTACTTCTGCACCTTTCCAAAATCTGCCTCCCAATCTGCTCCCCCTCTGTTGCTATTGGGGGGTCTATAGAAAGCTCCCAATAAAGTGACTGTTCCTTTCCTGTTTCTGATTTTCATCCATACTGACTCTGTAGACAAACCCTCTTCGACGACCTTCCTTTCTGTAGCTTTGATACTGTCCCTGTTAGCAATGTCACTCCCCCACCTCTTTTACCTCCCTCCCTGTTCCTTTTGAAACAGCTAAACCCTGGAACATCCAACAACCATTCCTGCCCCTGAGACATCCAGGTCTCTGTAATGGCCATTGCATCATTGTTCCAAGTACTGATCCATGCTCGGAGTTTGTCACCCTTCTGACACTTCTTGCATTAAAATAGACACATTTCAACGCATCACATTGTCTGCAACTCTGCACTGTCAACTCTCTGTCCTTCCTCACAGACTCTCTGCACACTGTATCTGCCTGTTCACCAGTGACCCCATTCTCTGACCCATAGCTCCAGTTCCTATCCCTCTGCCAAACTAGTTTATAACGTCCCAAAGAGCTCTAGCAAACCTCCCACCCAGGATATTGGTGCCCCCTGGTTCGGATGTAACCCATCCTCTTTGTACAGGTCCTACCTTCCCCAGAAGGTATCCCAATGATCCACATATCTGAAGCCCTCCCTCCGACACCAGCTCTGCAGCCATGTGTCCATCTGCACTCGCTCTCCGTTCCTAGCCTCACTAGCTCATGGCACCGGTAGCAATCCTGAGATTACTGCTCTGCTCATCCTGCCTTCTAGCTCCCAACCTAACTCCCTATATTCACTTTTTAGTTCCGCATCCCTTTCCCTAGCTATGTAATTGGTACCGATGTGTACCATGCCTTCTGGCTGCTCTCCCTCCCCCTTTAGAATCCTGTAGACTCAATCTGAGACATCCCGGACACTGGCCCCCGGGACAGAACATACCATCCGGAAGTCTCATTCACGACCACAGAACCTCCTGTCTGTTCCTCTAACCATTGAATCTCCTATCACTGTCACTCTCCTATTCTTCCCCCCTTCCCTTCTGAGCCACAGAGTCAGGCTCAGTACCAGAGACCTGCCACTATGGCTTTCCTCTGGTAGATCATCCCCCCAATAGTATCCAAAGAAATATACTTATTTTTGAGGGGAACGGCCACAGGGGATCCCTGCACTGTCTGCCTATTTGCTTTCCCTCTCCTGATGGTCACTCAGCTAACTTTATCCTGTACCTGAGGTGTGACTACCACCCTATAACTCCTCTCTATTACGCCCTCCTCCTCCCGAATGATTCGAAGTTCATCCAGATCCAGCTCCAGTTCCCTACCGCAGTCTGTGAGGAGCTGGAGTTGGGTGCCCTTCTCGCAGGTGAGCTCAGCAGGGACAGTAGTGGTGACCCTTATCTCCCACATCCTGCAGGAGGAGCCTGCGACTGCCCTCGCCTCCACCCTCTCTGCTCAAAATTACCAAAAGAGATTAAGAAAATCCTTACCTTACTAACCCTCCCCACACAGTCTTTCTTTTTTGGTTAGAGGAGGACGGGATGGAGACACTACACGTGTAGTGTTTCGGGTTCAGCCACTGCCCGAATATATCAGTTCACGTGCCCAGCAATCCCTGTGTCTGCGTCCATGTCCACCCCTTTTGAGCCTTCACTCTATCTATTCACATGGTAAATCTTTAAGAGGGGAATTTACCTTCCCGGCAGCCCCCGGTCCTTGCTCTCACCATTCCAGCTGCTGCAAATGGAGCTTATGATACAGGGAAGGCCATTGATGAAGCAGCTGAAGATGCCTGGGCCAGGGACATGACCCTGAGGGATTCCTGCAGAGATATCCTGGAGCTGACATGACTGACCTCCAACAATTACAACCTGCTTCCTATGTGCCGGATATGACTCCAACTAGTGGAGTGCATTCCCCTGATACCCCCTGACACCAGGTTTGTTCGGGCTCCTTTGGTCAAATGCAGCCTTGATGCCAAACGCAATTTCTCTCATCTCCGTTCTCATTGTCCTTGATTGGACCAAGACTGTAATGAGGTCAGGAGCTGAGTTGCGCTCGTGGAACTAAAACTGAGTGTCATTAAGCAGATTATTATTTTGCAATTGCTTTTTGGTAGCACTGTTGATGACCCTTTTCCAAACTTGAAGATTGAGAGTAGGCAGGGATAGGACAGTAATTCTCTGGGTTGGATTTGTCCTACTTTATGTGTATTTATGAGTTGTTCGAATCAATGGGTTTGCTTTCAGAAAAGGCTCAGCATTCCTTCACCCACCACATGATGCCACAGAGCTGTTTTTTGGGTTTTTAACCCCCACTTCGGTGCTCAGATTGGGGGGGTGGGGTTGGAACATATCCTTCTCCCACAGCAACCCATTAGGTTTCAGGCACTTCTTGCCACTTGCCTCAGAATCTGTGGGTCTCATCAACACTGTCACCATGTTGCAAGGGTGAACATTCACAGGCTTTATTGAACATAACTCGACACAAGAGATAGTAAAAGAGGGCTTAGATACTTATGTACATGCTCAGTAGTTACTCTTAGAAGAAAGGTATAGTTGGCCTTTACTCCACAATGGAGTGCTTTAGGCACTGAGTGCTCCGGTATTTTGACACTTGCTGTATAGCTACACACACATGAAACAATGGTCATTGGATGGGAATGTTTCCAGACGTTCCATCTGTGGGACTGCATTCCAACCCTAGCACATGTCAAAATAACACAACTGTGAGCAGAGAATGTACAACCAGCATGCCTTTGTTTGCATTCACACTGTTGCTGTCCTGTATTGCTCTTTCTCGCCATCTAATCTAAACAGTGTAACTGCAGGAAGAAACCTCATCAGCTCTGGGACTGACAGCAGAGTGTCAGGATTGACTCTGATGTAAAATTACAAAACGCGAGAAATGGTAGGTCAGAAAGAAACAGGCTAATGAGACCACACTGCACCGCCTCCTCCTGGACATTCTGGTCCTTTTCACTCACACAGGACAAACCAAAACTATAATTGGTCTGACGATCAGTTAGCGGATGTCAATTTATTTAGGTGCTGTAGGCGAAAGCAAAAGGCAGAATTATAGCTCATTAAAGAATCAGGACTGAAATGGAGATTTGCATTTGCATATGGCTTTTCATGATTTTGTGATATGATACCATGCTTTGTGACATGAAGGCATTTGGCAGCATGGTGGCACAGTGGTTAGCACTGCTGCCTCACAGCGCCAGAGACCTGGGTTCAATTCCCACCTCAGGCAACTGTCTGTGTGGAGTTTGCACATTCTCCCCGTGTCTGCGTGGGTTTCCTCCGGATGCTCCGGTTTCCTCCCACAGTCCAAAAATGTGCAGGTTAGGTGAATTGGCCATGGTAAATTGCCTGTAGTGTTAGGGGAATGGGTCTGGGTGGGTTGCTCTTCGGCGGGTTGATGTGGACTTGTTGGGCTGAAGGACCTGTTTCCACACTGTAAGTAACCTAATCTTTAAAAAAAGTACTTTTCAATATAGGAAACATGGCAACCAACTTGCACACAGTAACCCCTGTGAACAGTACTGGGGTGTCACAATGGCTCAGTGGTTAGCACTGCTACCTCAGTGCCAGGGTTTGATTCCACCCTTGGGTGAATATCCATTAGGAGTTTGCATGGGTGCTGCTCTGGTTTCCTCTCATAGTCCAAAGTTGTGCAGGCTGGGTTGGTTAACCATGGGAAATGCAGGGGTCATTGGGGTAGGGTAGGGAGATGGGGCAGGGTGGGTTGCTATTTGAAGCATCGATGGGCCAAATGGCTTTTTCCACATTGTTAAGATTGTATGACCATCTAATCTATTCTTGTGGCTGAGGAATAAATATTGACCAGGATGTCAAGGAATGTACAATACGGATACTCCCCGTGAGTTTCTTTAACATTTGGAAAGTCAGTTTCATTACTGGTTGTGAGGCTTTAAGGCATTGTCTCTTCCCAGCCACTCGAGTGATGGCTGGCTGAAGGTAACAGGAAAACCATCTCCAAACAGATCCAGAGCTGGATGGTTAGAGCCGCCGCTGGGCTGGGCTTAAAACCCTTTCCTCCACACAGCGAAGCTGCCCACCAAACTGATATCTAGCGAAGAGGGATACCCAACTCCTCCCTCCATCATGAGGAAGAAGTGTTGACAATTTTCCAAGTCAAAAGTCTGGGCAGTTTACCTCCATTGGTGTTTAAATGGAGGAGTAACTCAATCCAAGTCTTTGCTCCAGTGAATACAGCCTTTAGAAACTTCATATGAATGGAAGAAAGGAAGTCTGCCTTTTCAACTGAATATATTTTCCAAACCTCTTGCAAGGGGTGGGTAATGTGTTCAATTTGGACTATTGTTGAAATGGCTACTCTGGTTGCTTTTTGGTGATCACCCCTTTTTCAGTGGTGACTGTGTAGTGAAGATTCTTGCTTAATGTCAAAGTTTCCTCATCGCCTCCTCCTGGATATTCTGGCTGTGTTCCAGCTCTGGTATCTAACAATGTCTGTATTCCCTTTCAGAATCCTGGTCAATGAAGCCGAGACCCCTCAGAGGCGATTGGAGCAACAGGTACCTTCAGTGTTTTCTTCAACTGCTACATATTGTGATGATGCTGTGGCTTTAAGAGTTTATTTTGATCTGGTTTTTTTTTGAAGAGTGGTTTTAAGGCAGAGGTTCTGAACTGTCTACCAGAGCCACTAGATAAATAGTGTGTGAGGCCTTGGATTTTTTAAAAGTTGGAACAATAGAAGCAGCCTGAATGGGTGGGGTCAAGCTCCCACAGGACAAGGAGTTTTAGTTTTAGCTTTCAGCAGTTGTTGCTGGAGGGTTGGAAGCTGCAGTAAATCTCTCCCATCTGTGACACTCTCTCAGAGTACTTTTGATATTTTTCCTCTTGGGTAAATGGAGTTGTATATGAGATTTTCTGTTTTCTGAATTTGCCTTTTGTAAGGGTGTGGTTATGGGATGTTACTATAGTGAAGCAGTTCATTAGTAATAGTTACTGTATCTATTATTTTGTTAGCTTTCCAATAGGGTTAGATCATTCCAATTCCTTCTTTCTTTTGTTGTATTTTAACAAAGCAGATGAATAACGAGTATTTTGCTTTAAATTGCATCTGGAATGTAATACCTCATATTATCTTTAAAATGAGTAAAGTTAAAGTCTACACTATCTTCTGACTATTTTGAGGAGGTTTGGTCTGGTCCATAACTATATGAATGGTCAACCATTAAAAAGAGTTACAGCATTAAAAGAAATTGTGCGCATTTCTGCACTAAATAGTTTTAAATTAATGTTCCTTGTCAAGGGAAATGATTCCTCCTGATATACTCTGCAAAAACCTCTCTTAATTTTGAACACCCTCACTAACTTGCCCCTTGACCTTTTATGCTCTAATATTTTATCTTAACAGACAGCACCTTCCCCTGGTCGTCTTCAGATAGTGCTGTGGGATTTTTTACACCAAGTTGAAATGGGCCTTGATTTGATATCCACTCAAAAGACAGCTCCTCTGACAGTGCAGCACTCCCTCAGTGATGCTGATATCTTCCAGTTCACTCAAAGACTCTAAGCTGCCATGGGAACCTTCACATCTATTTGCATGTTATTGTCTGGGGTTACAGCTAGAGCTAGGAGAAAGTGAGGACTGCAGATGCTGGAGTTCAGAGTCAAAAAGTGTGATGGCTAAAAAAACACAGACAGTCAGGCAGCATCCGAGGAGCAGGAGAGTCAAAGCTTCGAGCATAAGCTCTTCATAGCCACATTCCTGATGAAGAGCTTATGCTCGAAATGTTGATTCCCTGCTCCTTTGGATGCTGCCTGACTGGCTGTGCTTTTCCAACACCACACTCTTTGACTCTTATAATTAGGGTTGGAGAGATTCTAATTTTTTTCCCTCGTCATTTGGCTGATCAGGAATCTCTCCCTCTCTAACTTTGGCGTGTGTTGGAAGGATTTACAAGTTCATCCCCTACCTGTTGGACTGCTTAATGACTGCAACATCTTGTCCATCAAGCCCTAGTATGGGACCCAAACCCTGAGCTTCTGGCTCAGAGGCAAAAACAATACCCACAGCCCCTCACTCCCTGCTCGCCACACTGAAATATCTAGGACAATCTATATAAATTGAGGCTGGGTATAAAAGGTTTTCAATACGTCCTTGACAAGTCAGTGTATTTCAGTTACACCTCTTAGATTAGGTGCCTGGACAAGGCAAGGACAGATGAGGATGGTTGGAGAATCGGCTGACTGGCAAAAGGTGGAGAAAAGGGATAAAGTGATCTTTTTCAGGATGGTAGTTGGTGCTGTAGTGGAGTTCCGCAGGAGCCAATATGGCGACCAAATCTATTCACATTATACAGGGCTTCGTTGCTAAGGTTGCAGATGACACAAAGATAGCTGGAGGGCCAGGTAGTGTTGAGGTAGCAGGGAGGCTGCAGAAGCACCTGACAGGTTAGGAGAGTAGGCAGAGGGAATACAATGTGGGAAAGTGTAAGGTTACGCACTTTAGTAGGAAGAATAGGGGCACAGACTATTTTCTAAATAGGGAAATGCCTCAGAAATCTGTCCACAAAGGGACAAGGGAGTCCTATTTCAGGATTCTCCGAAGGTTAACTTACACGTTCAGTTGGCAGTTGGGGAGGCAAGTGAAACGTTAGCTTTCATTTCAAGAGGGCTGGAATACAAGAGCAGGGAGGTACTGCTGAGGCTGTATAAGGCTCTGGTCAGACAGTATTTGGAATTTTGTGAGCAGTTTTAGGTCCCACATCTAAGAAAGGATGTGCTGGTGTTGGAGGGGGTCCAGAGGAGGCTTACAAGAATCACAGCATCCCTACAGAGTGGAAACAGGCCATTTGGCCCAACAAATCCACACTATAATGGACGGCACAGTGGCACAGTGTTTAGCACTGTTGCCTCACAGCGCCAGAGACCCGGGTTCAATTCCCGACTCAGGCGATTGACTGTGTGGAGTTTGCACATTCTCCCCGTGTCTGCGTGGGTTTCCTCCGGGTGCTCCGGTTTCCTCCCACAGTCCAAAGGTGTGCAGGCCAGGTGAATTGGCCGTGCTAAATTGCCCGCAGTATTAGGTAAATGTAGGGGAGTGGGTGGGTTGCGCTTCGGCGGGTTGGTGTGGACTTGTTGGGCCGAAGAGCCTGTTTCCACACTGTAAGTAATCTAATCTAACTCTCCGCTGGTGAATGGAACCAGGGGTGAAGGGCTTGTCATATGTGGAGTGGTTGAGGATTCTAGGTTGTACTTGATACACTTTAGAAGGATGGAGTGCAGGGGGAATCTGATTGAAACCTACAGAATATTAAGAGGCCTGGATAGTGTGGATGTGGAGAAGATGTTTCCAGCATTAGGAGAGACCAGGACCCAAGGCACAGCCTCAGAATGAAGGGACAACTTTTAGAACTGAGATGAAGAGGAATTTCTTCAGACATCTGGTGGGGAATTTGTGAATCATAGAATCCCCACAATGTGGAAGCAGGCCATTTGGCCCTTCGAATCCACACTGACCCTCCACAAGACCATTCCACTCAGACTCACCCCCCTCCCCTATCCCTGTAACCTTGCATTTTCCCATTACCAATCTATCGAGCCTGCATGTCCCTGGACAATGGGCAATTTAAGATGGTCAATCTACCTAACCTGCACATCGTTGGACTGTGGGAAGAAACCAGAGCACCTAGAGGAATCCACGTAGACGCCTAGTTCCCTGGTGCTGTGAGACAGCAATGCTAACCACTGAGACACTGCGCCGCACTGTGGAACTTATTGTTGTAAAAGGCTGTGGAGGCCAAATCACTGAGTATATTTGAGAAAGAGATTGATTAGTAAAGAAATCAAAGGGGAGAAGGCGCTGATCGAATGGCAAAGCAGATTTGATGGGCCAACTGGCCTAACTCTGCTCCTACCTGTTATAGTCTTATGATCTAATAACTTATCAACCTCTCATTTGATCTTTGCTCCCTCTACAGGCAGGTAACTCTCTCAGGCCTCCGGCCTCCATTCTGAATTGTTCCATTTATGAAATTTCTGCCGTACATTTCCAGACTGGTTGCTAATCTAACTGGCCATTTTAAATATGGGAGCTGAGATGATGGTTGCTGGCAAGCCATCACTCAGACCCAAGCCTGACCCTCATCCAATTCTCAGCAGCTCTTGGCTCTCACATGCAATTCCCAGCAGAACCACCAGGGGGCAATCAGGGGCAGCAGCCAATGGCACAACACTGCAGTTCCTGAGTCAGCAATCCTGAGGCAGACTGTCGCTTCAGCACATAACACCGCAAACCCAAAATCTGGAGAACCATTAACTACTCATCCTTATTATGCAATCCATTTGGCAGATTGTTTGAACTTGCATTCATATAGCATCTTGAATGTTAATAAGCGAGAGGTATTGTCAAACTAAATTTGACACTGATGAGCGGAGATATTTTAGAACAGAAATCCAAAAGCTTTGTCAAAGAAGCAGTTTACCTCGTGGAACATTTGAACCCTGCCCTCAGGCCCAGCAACTTCGCTCCTGCGAGAATTTTACTCCTTTCTGGGGTCTCCACCACTCCTCCCAAATGCCAGTGTATTCAAATGTTAATGTGTACATGAGCAAGCATGCATTTTTGGGTGATACCTTGTATATGCAAGTGAGCACATAAGTGGTTTGCTGAGTGTGCTTGTGTAAGTGTGCATATGTACATGCAAGCATATGTGAGAGAACATTTTTGTATGTCTATGTTTTTGTGTGTGCACCTGTATGTGAGGGAGTGTTTATATGTGGGGATATGTGTGATGTGTGTACACATACGTGTGAAATCATGTTTGTGTATCCATGTGCCTGTGTGTGTGCCTGTGTGTGTTTGTGTGTGAGAGAGATTGTTTGTGTGTTTGTGTGAACACGTGTGTGAGAGTGTTTGTGTGCGTGTTTTTCTCTTTGGAAGTATGTGAGAATTTGTGAGTGCATGTATGTGAATGTGAGAGAGTGTTTGCGTGTGAGAAATCATTTATGTGTGCTTTGTGAGTTTTTGTGTGTGTGTATGAGTTTGTGTTTGCATGTGTGTATGAAATTGTGTTTATGTGAGATTGAAAGTTTGTGTGTACAAGTGTGAGTGTTTGTGCATGTGAGAACATTGTGCATATGCGTGTAAGCATGTGTGCACGTGTGTGTGAGTGCTTGTGTCTGTGTGTGCATATATATGGATGAATGTGTGTGAGTGTGCATGATAGGGTTGGGGTTTGTGTGTGCATGTGTGTGTGTGAGTATTTGTATTTGTGTGCACAATCATTGGGACAAATGTGGATTACTTAAGGAAAGCCAGTGTAATTTTCTTAAAGATAGATCATGCTATCCAATTTATTTGTCCATGAAGTGAAAAATGAGGGTCGATGTAGGTATTATGCTTGATGTATATACAAACTTCCAAAGGTCATTTAACATATTGTACCAAATGATAGGCTCCCAGATCATTGAAGGTGAAAGGGTGGGCTGAGGTCTTGGTTAAAAAGTCATATGGGAGCCTGGGCTGAATAATCAGGGGCAGAGTCCACAAAAACAAGGGAGTCTGGCTGAGCCCTTATAAAGCGTTGGTTCAGCATTGACGGGGGCATGGGTTGGAAGAGAAGCAGAGCAGTGTGACAGTGGGGTGCAGCCAAAGTGAAAATTTAAGGCTCCACTTAGAGGCAGCTTAAAGGGCCCACTGACAATTCACCTCATGCCGTGGAATGAAAAGATTAAAGAGAGGTCTGTGCCCATTTCTTCAATGAGCTAACTGTCTTGGCTCCTCTGAAATACAATCTTAAGTCTGCCTGAGGATACCCACTCTGTCCCTGACCTGGCTCAGTAATACCAACACTTCCCAAAGGCTTTTAAGCCATCGATTCTCAGAAGTTTATTGGTCAGTGAGCTTGGAGACAGCCAGTTAGGAGGGCACCACTGCGGAAATAAATCTGCCAGTCTGACTCCTGGTAAGTGTATTGGGTCTCACTGATAACGTACAGAAGCCTGTGAGAGAATTCTACATATTGTGCCCAGGACGGGTCACCACACTTTAGGAAGGCAATAGAAAAGATGCAGATAAAGTTCCTGAGGATGGTTGCATGGATAAGGGACCTCCATCCCAAGGATAGATTGGAGAAGGTGAGGGTCCTTTCCTCAGAGAACAGAAGGTTGAGGGGAGATTTCCTCACTCTTCAAAATCATGATGGGGCTTGTTAGAATTACCAGGTAGAAACAGATTCCATTGGCTCAATAATCAAGGACACAGAATATAAACTGGTTAGCATGAGGGAAAATGAGACCATAACAAAAATTCAGTTCTATGTCGGAAGTCCCTCCAGTCTGGAATATACTACCTGAAAGAGCGTTGTAGATTCAGCCACGACTGTCAAAATGGAAATGGATAAGCACTTGAAGAGAAACAATTTCAGGACTAAAAGGAAAGAACTAGTGAGAGTGGTCTTATCTAAAACGTTTGAGCAGGAAGCTGTCATGCAGATAATGGTTGAATGGTCCTTTTCAATGTTACAAATGTTCAATGGCTTAGTGTTGCAAATGTGTTCATCCTGGTAAATGTATGGGACGAATGGCCTCCATTTGTGCTGTATCCATTCCCTGATCCTGTGCCTCTGTGTCTGTGTTGGTTTGTGGCCAAGCTGTGTGCACAGGCCCAATCTCAATGGAAATCTGGATCACACATGTCTGTAAGCCATTCTCTGGAACATGGTGGGCCCTGTACTGGTCTGGCACACAGATTGCTGTAAATGAGCTGGGCTGAGTCATGGGATTCTGATTGATGTCCTGGGATTTCACTGGAGGGGCCAGGGAAGAATCACACAAGGTTTTAAATTGGGAATGGCCCAGGGCCATTGTGCATGACTTGTGGCATGCAGCGACTCAGCTGGTGGGCTCCTGTACTTTTGGATTTGGCAATTCACGTGAAACTCTCAGAGAAGTATAAAACCCTCAGCTTTGCAGTCCCTCTGTGCTGATGTGAACTGCTCACTAGAAAATGAGGTCGACTGAAAATGACCTCACAATCTAATGTAAGAACCTAAGCCATGGAAGCTGGAGGGATCACTTCACTTTGTCATTGAATATCTGATCTTCAAAATCAACTTCACTTTTCCACCCAATCCCTAGGTTCCTTGATTTCCTTAGCATCTAAAAATCTGTCTCTCTTGACCTTAAATAAACTCAGTGACTGAACATTCTCAACCCACCTTGGAGGAGAATTCTAAATGATTCACATTTCTCCAGCTACTTTTTCATCACAGTCTGAGATAGTCTTATTCTGAGGCTATGTCCTTACTTCTAGACTCTCCAGGCCAGAGAAAACAATCCATCAGTGTAAAGCTGACAAACCCCTTTCAATGAGATTACCTTCCAGTCTTTGAAACTGCAGAGATTCCATCTGTCCTCATAGACAGCCCTGTCATCCCAGCAATCCATCTAACAAACCTTCTTAAACTCTCTCTAGGACACATATACTTGTCATTAGGTAGGGAAACCAAAATTTAACACAGTTCCAACCAAGGGGTCATTAAAGTCCTGTAAACTATAGCAAAACCCTCTTTACTCAATAGTACCCTGTAATAAACACCATTTTAATCAATATTTCTGATTACTTACTCTACCATTAGAATCCATACAATGTAGAAACAGGCCCAACACTGACCCTCTGAAGAGTATCCCACCCAGACCCATTCCCTTTTGCTCCACATTTCTCCTGACTAATGCATCTAGCCTACACATCCCTGAACACAATGAGCAATTTAGCATGGCCCATTCACCGAACCCATGTGTTGGAGCAAACCCACGCAGACAATGTCTAAACGCCAGACAGTCACCTGAGGCTGGAATCGAACCCAGGTCCCTGACACTGTGAGGCAGCAGTGCTAACCATTGAGCCACCCTTTCTGTGTTTCTTACTGTACAGAGTGTAATTCTCAGTCGCAAAAACACTGATGGTCAAAGGCCGACCATTTCCGATTTCCGTTCCTTCAATATTATCTCTGTTTGCAATATTCTCATGTTGATTGGAGCGGGCATTTGTTGCCCATCTTGAGCTGCCCACTCCAACAACTTGTGATGGTCGATCTTCTGCTGCTGCTGTTTTTGACACAATCAGAGAGAATGCCACTTCAGAGGGCAGTTGGGAGTTGAGCTCAAAGCAGGAACCAAGTAACTCTGGTTATATGGAGCCCAGTGGAGACTCTGGGTAAAGATTAAAGAAATTAGTTGTATACCAGGGCCCGGAGGATTGCTTCTCGTGTGCCCATTTGATAAAGGGGTCCAACTGGAAAGCAAGTGGAGGCAGAGCTAATGGGCCTTGATTCAAAAGGGAAAAATTTCCCGTTATATTTCAAAATTTTTAATGTTACGGTTACCATGGTTTGAGACAATTTCACATCACCATTAGTGCTCATGGACTAACCATTGGTGAGAACTTCTTTAAATAATGCAATGGGATCTCATATGGGCCTTGGTCTAATGCCTCATTGAGACAGACTCTCTGACAAAACAGCACTCTGTCAGTACTGCATTGAAAGCATGTCTGCGTACATCCGATATATTTAATCAGTGTTCTTTTTGAAAGAGCCTTTCAGAATAAAATAGAATGGTCTTTATTATGACATGCACTTGAATGGGTGCAATGAAATGTTTGTAATATTGCCTCTCGGTGCCACCTTAGGTACAGGGTACCTCAGTACAGATACAAGTGTTGTTACAGAATAGAAATCGTAAATGAAAAATAGGCAAACATGGGAATACAGAGGTTTAAAGTCCAGAATGAGAATAAGAAGTGTCTTCAGAGAACTCAAGTGATAGTACTCTTCCACTGAGTCTGTCCTGCTGGGCTTCAGAACACGAGGCCTTGCTGCCTCAGTCCCATACTCACCTCCAGGATTTGTCCCCCTGGCTAGCCCGTACTCGTTCTGCTCCCACTCGAGGCTCCGGCCTGTACTAATTCTGCTCCCACTCCAGGCTCCGGCCTGTGCTCGCTCTGCTTCTGCTCCAGGCTGTGCTTGCACTGCCCCTGCTCCGGGCTTTGGCCTGTGCTCACTATCTTCACATTCCAGGCTTAAGACTGTGCTCGCTCTGCTCCTACTCCAGGCTCTGGCCTGTGCTCACTCTGCTCCCACTCCGGGCTCCAGCCTGTGCTCACTCTGCTCCCACTCCGGGCTCCGGCCTGTGCTCACTCTGCTCCCACTCCGGGCTCCGGCCTGTGTTCACTCTGCTCCCACTCCGGGCTCCAGCCTGTGTTCGCTCTGCTCCCACTCCAGGCTCCGGACTGTGTTCACTCTGCTCCAGCTCCAGGCTCCGGCCTGTGCTTTCTCTGCTCCTGCTCTGGACACCAGCTTTTCCTTTCTGTGCTCATTCTACTCCAGCTCCAGGCTCTGGCTTGGGCTCGCTCTGCACCCTCTCCGGGCTCCAGCCTGTGCTCTCTCTGCTCCCTCTCTGGGCTCCAGCCTGTGTTCACTCTGCTCCAGCTCCAGGCTCCGGCCTGTGCTCACTCAGCTCCCACTCCAGGCACCGGCCTGTGTTCACTCTGCTTCACCTCCAGGCTCCAGCTTGTGCTCACTCTGCTCCCACTCCGGGCTCCGGCCTGTGCTCACTCTGCTCCAGCTCCAGGCTCCGGCCTGTGCTTTCTCTGCTCCTGCTCTGGGCACCAGCTTTTGCTTTCTCTGCTTCTACTCCAGCCTGTGCTCACTCTGCTCCCGCTCCGGGCTCCGGCCTGTGCTCGCTCTGCTCCCGCTCCGAGCTCCGGCCTGTGCTCGCTCTGCTCCCGCTCCGAGCTCCAGCCTGTGCTCGCTCTGCTCCCGCTCCGGGCTCCGGCCTGTGCTCACTCTGCTCCCGCTCCAGGCTCCAGTCACGACTCACATCCTGCAGCAGGCTGGTTCTAGACTGTGTTCTCCATCCCCTCCAGGCAGGGTACTTTAAGAAGTTGAAAGTTGGGGGGGTGGGTGAAGAAAAACTGCAGGAAGAGGAAGAGTTGCTGGCGAGTGTTGGTGCTCCAGCTGGGACAGCTTACTCTGCTGCCAACTTCACCAGAATTTTAAATTATGAAACCACAGTTTGACTCCAACCAACCCATGCTTCACCCTAATAGACGAATGGAGTTTAAAGTACTGAGCTACTTTATCTGAAATTCTAGATTCTGAGAGGTTTCCCATGATCTAAAACCCAACTTTAAACTGCTCTCCTTTTTTGTTTTTATTTTTGGACATTACTGGCTGGGCCAGCATTTACTGTCCATGTGTTATTACCCAGAGGGCATTGCTGTGAGTCTGGGGTCACATGTAGACCAGTCCAGGTCAGGTTTCCT
The DNA here is from genome assembly GCF_004010195.1 of Chiloscyllium plagiosum. NCBI lineage: Eukaryota > Metazoa > Chordata > Chondrichthyes > Orectolobiformes > Hemiscylliidae > Chiloscyllium > Chiloscyllium plagiosum. The sequence goes on along the minus strand of NC_057735.1, from coordinate 44,366,150 downwards.
TCCCTAAAGGCATCAATGACCCAGATAGGTGTTTCCAACAATCAACTGTCATTTTATAATCATCATTAGGCTCTTAATTCTAGACTTCCATTAAATTCAAATTCCTCCATCTTTAAAGGCAAGATTCAAACCCTGTTCCCAGAACATGACTGACATTTTGGATTAGTAATGTCATGATAATATCATTACGCCATCGCTTCCCCGAAATAAAGTTATGGTTCTTCAAATGGAATGTATTTGATAGATTAATTGTTTGGGACTGGGGTTTAGAAACCCTTCATCCCATTGAGATGAATGTTTGTAGGTTTACAGGAAGATTTACGTGGGTTGGTCAGACGGGCAGACCAGTGGAAGATGGTTTTTAACCCTGATATGTATGAGGTGATGCACTTTGGAAGAAAAAAACAAGATGAAGGAATATTTAATGAATGGGAGGGCACTGGGTAGCTCAGAGGAATAGAGGGATCTTAAGGTAATTATTGACAGTAGAGCACATGAATCGGATAGTTAAGCAGGCATGTGGGGCACTTACTTTCATCAGTCGTAACATGGAGTTTAAGGACAAGGTGGTAATGTTGGAGTTGTACACATCATCAGTCAGGCCAACAGCTGGAGTACTGTGGGCAGTTTCAGTCACCTTCCTACAGGAAGTAGCACTGGAAGGGGGTACAGAGGAAGTTGACTCCAATGTCACCTGGGATGGAGAAATTAAGGTATACGGAGAGGCTAGATAGGCTTGAATTGTTTTCTTTAGAACAGAGAAGACCAAGTGGTGACGTTATTGAGCTGTATAAGATTGTGAGGAGTTGTGTCACCATAGCGTTACCAGACCATAGGGGCTGCTCTCATTAGAGCGAGGTGACTGGTGGTGATTTAACCTGAGGGCCACCAAACCTCAAAAGAGGGGAGAGGTTGAGAAGGAGAGTCCTTCATGGTAACCACAAACCGGTGACAAGAATTGAACCCACGCTGTTGGTTTCATGCTGCTCTGTAAACCGACAATCCAGCCAACAGAGCTAGACTGATTATAAGATTGTGAGGAGGATGGATGGAGTGAACAGAGAGCAGCTTTTCCCTTTGGTTAAGGGGTTAATCACAAGAGCGCATAGTTTTAGGGTAAGGGGCAGGAGATTCAGAGGGAATTTGAGATAAAAAACATTTTCACTCAGAGGATGGTGGGAATCTGGAATTCACTGCCCATGAAGGTAGTGGAGTCTGGAAATCTTACAACCTTTAAAAAATATTTGGGTGAGTGCTTCAGATATCATAACATTCAAGGACAAGTGCAGGAAATTGGGATTAGCGCACATTTAGTGGTTGTTATTGTCAGTGCAGACTTGATGGGCCAAAGGGCCTTTTCTGCACTGTATGAATCTATGAATCACTGAATAGCCATAGCATTTACGGACTCAAGATCAATTACTTCCACATCGGTACGGTGGCTCACTGCAGGGCAACATGGTGGCTGAGTGTAGGACAGCACGGTGGCTCAGTGGTTAGCACTGCTGTCTCACAGTACCAGGGACCTGGGTTCAATTCCAGCCTCAGGTGACTGTCTGTGTGGAGTTTGCACATTCTCCCCATGTCTGCTTGGGTTTCCTCTGGGTGCTCTGCTTTCCTCCCACAATCCAAGGATGAGCAGGTCAAGTGGATTAGCCATGCTAAATTGCCTGTTGTGTTAGGCGAAGGGGTAAATGTAGGAGAATGAGTCTGGGTGGGTTGCACTTCAGCGGGTCGGTGTGGAGTTGTTGGGCCGAAGGGCCTGTTTCCACACTGTAAGTAATCTAATCTAATCTAATCTAAATTGTCCATAATTTTCCGGGATGTGTAGGCTAGGTGCTTTAATCAGGTAGAGTAGTAGGCAAACAGTAGGGTCAGGTGGGATACTGTTCAGAGGGTCAGGATGGATTTGTTGGGCCAAATGGTCTGTTTCCACACTGTAGGGATTCTATCTCAGAGGAACCCCCCCCCCCCGCCCCCCTTGCCTTGGTGTTTACAGGCCACCTTTCTAACATCCAGCCTTGGTCGAGCTGAGCATTGTGAGATTGAAACCATGGTCTTCACATGTGTAACAAACTTCTTCTTCACTTTGTCAACAACTCCGCCCCAGCTCCCCAGTTACTATCTGATCTCATAGAATCATGGAATCTGTATAGTCCAGACAGAGACTATTCGGCCCATCAAATCTGCACTCACCCTCCAAAAGGCACCCCACCCCATCGCTGTAACCCCACATTTAGCATGGCCAATCCACCTAACCTGCACTGCGGGCGGAAACCCATGCCGACATGGGGAGAATGTGCAAACTCCACACAGATAGTCACCCGAGGCTGGAATCGAACCCAGGTGCCTGATGCTGTGAGGAAGCTCTTAAAGCTGGAGAGCCAATACAAGGCCCTGTGACTCCAACTGAGCAACAGTCTGCACTGAGAGAATGCGGGTGAGCCCTGGTATCTACTCTCTCCATTTTAAATTAGCTATACCCTCACCAGCCTGGCTCCTAGGGTGGACCTTTAAGCTGACCTCGAGCACATATCCTCTCAAACTCCCTCCCAGCCCCAGGCTGCTACCGGGGCACTGTCTCCCTCTGGGTAGATGACCCTTTAGCTGTTGATCCTGGAAAACAGCAAACCAATGTGCCAGCTGGTGAGGTAAGTTTTCAGGGCCAACCCCATCCAAGTCTCTAGTTTATAATTCTCATCTTCATGTTCGCTCATGGCCCCACGGCTCCCAATCCCTTCCTTAAGGTCCTACTTGTTCAAGCAAGGTCAATTACTTGTATATCTCCAACTCGCATCACCCTCGCTCTTTCTGTCTGTGTTTAGCTGTCCGTACCACAAGTTGCAGGATTTCTGGCCTATGCCCATTTCTCACTCCATCTGACTCCTCTCTTAAGACATTCTTCAAACCAGACTGTCTGAGTAAGTGACTCTGCCACTGAAACCTTTGATGCTTGTCCAGTTTAGGTCAGCTTTTCTGTGAAACAGTGCAGGCTTTTGATTCGTGTTCAAAAACAATTCACATTTTGCAATAATTTAAAATTGTCTTTTGCAGGAGGAAAACTCCAGGACAAAATATTATTTTTAAAGAGCAAAATTAAATTTAGAAGTCTCAATACAGAAGGGTGAACATTCTAGTTAAGAAATGTTTATTGGCCTAGTTTGTACAGTTATATTTTTATAACTATATATAACGTGATGAAGATTTATAAAATTAGCGTTATTAGTTAACTTGAGTTGTAAAGTGGAGGAAAACTGAATCTTGTGGGCGGCACGGTGGCACAGTGGTTAGCACTGTTGCCTCACAGCGCCAGAGACCCGGGTTCAATTCCCGCCTCAGGCAACTGTGTGGAGTTTGCACGTTCTCCCTGTGTCTGCGTGGGTTTCCTCCCACAGTCCAAAGATGTGCAGGCCAGGTGAATTGGCCATGCTAAATTGCCCGTAGTGTTAGGTATGGGGTAAATGTAGGGGTATGGGTGGGTTGCGCCCCGACTGGGTCGGTGTGGACTTGTTGGGCCGAAGGGCCTGTTTCCACACTGTAATGTAATCTAATCAAAAAAAAATCTAATCTAATATTCAGTTCTGTGAAAGTCAAGCTTTTTATTATCAAAGTGTCAGGATATTATTTTAAACAGCAAATTTAGTTACATAACCAGCATGTTACCTGGAAGGATCATTGGCAGTGTTGACTGGCGTTTTGTGACTCACAGAGAGAGGGAGAAGGAAGCAGAACTAGAATCAAGCAGAGAAGAGCTGAAGTGCTGTTGCCCCAGCAGTCAGGGTGGGGGAGAAGTCCTGAGATACATCGAAGTCAATGGGAGAACGTACCAGGCACAGATGGCTGTGGGCATGTCTGAGGAACAAATCCCACAAGGCTGTTGAAGACATGAGTTAGGGAGCCCATGTTAATAGTGAGCTGAGTTGCAGTATGTTTAGGGGTCTCAGGGGGAAGTATTAACTGATGAAAATAGCATTGAGTGGATATTTGCCATGAGGAAAGTGATTACAATTGAGCCCTATGAGCAAGAGGCTTTAGCTTGAAGATAGGGGTGACTATTCACTGTGGCTTGAATATCTAAATATATTGTTGGGAGGAAAGGGATATATATTTTCTTTCTGATGTTTGAGATGGGATTATTCTGGTAGTTTTGTCTAGTACATCATATATAGTTTCCCCTTTGTTTAATAAACTCATGTTCGCTTGGAAAAATGTACATAGACAGCCTCTTTTCGTGACTAACATCCACAGTAAGCAAAAAGAACAATTAAACAAACAATCTAACCTAGTCCTGCTCTGCAATCTGACTTGTCCAGTGTTGCCAACAGCTGGAATCATAGCAATGAAAATGTAACAAGTTGGATACATTTCAACCTATGAGCTAAAGATGTTTCTAGTGACATAATTATTTTGTTTTTCTCTTTATGTGAAATCCCATGATATGACAGTAGTTTTGCCATCCGTTCAACCTATTCCTTCGGGAAATTGTCAAGTACGTTCACATGAAAAATGAGGATGAATCAGGGTGACCTCAGTTTTAACAGAGTGATCTATCACAATATTCCAAGGCTGGTTTCACTATGTATTTATTTTGCCTTATATACAAGTTAGTGGCTTGGCAACGGTGAAGAATAGTTTTCACTAACTAAATCAGTCTTTCAGGAAGCATTGCTTTCAAATCCACATTGTTCCCTGTTGTTTGTCATTTATAAGTCATACTAAAACAGTCTGTTAATGAACTCACAGTCAAAGAGCAATAATGTGTAACATTTGAGAACCAATAATCAGGGGAGAAGTATCAACAGAAAGAACTTGGACAGATTTGAGTTAGTCAAGGAAGAGTCAAGGTGGATTTGTAATTGTCTTTAATTCATCTATTGATGTTTTTTATGCAACAGAAAAGATTGATGTGGGAAATGTGGTAGATTCTGTTTATTTGGATTTCAAGAAAATATTTGATTGACTACCACGTAAAAGACTGTATGGCAAAATTGAGGTTCGTGAAATAGGAAGGTCAGTCTCTAATTAGATTTCAAAAATTGGTTTAAGGATGGAAAACAGTGAGCCACTGTAGATGGCTTGCTTTTTGGACTGAAGGTTGGTGCTACGTGGGTGTTCCCCAAGGGTCAAGGTCAGGGACATGGCTTTTCAGTACAATCTAGAAATAATTTAGATTGTGGAATTTTAACATTTGCTGACAATACCAACAATATAGATGAGACAAATTGCTTGCAATGTGATTTAGCTGGTGCAGCAGAATGGGTGGACAAATAGCAGATTGATTTGAATAAAGAGAAATGTGATGTGATGTTTTGGGGCAGCAGGGTTAAGGAGTGGTAATGCTGGACTTTGTGACGCTGTTTTCTAAAGATGGGCAGAAACTGAGGGGCTCAGGGGTGCAAGTGCATTGATCTTTGAAGGTGGCAGGATATATCAAGAAAGTGGTTTACAAAGAGGTCTTTGCTCTGATTTTCATATTTCCAACTGTGCCGGAACAGAGGTGGGCGGATTTTAAAAGGGCACGTGGGACCAGATACTGGGATCCATGTGAGATACGTATGGCCCCAAGGTAAGGGTGTGGGGAGCAAACCCTCACTCAGAAACCAGCCTTCACATATTCCATTCTGCAGGATGGTGCTTTCAGAGACTATACCCCAGCATACCCTTGCATCTGTTACACAGCTATTTTCCTGGACTCAGGTATGTTTTCAAATCAAACGTTCAATTGTTGTAGTAATTGCTCTCTGAATTTTCTTCCAAGCACTATTCCTCCCAGATGTATATCTATTTCTCTGACCCCAGTGGGTGTGAGTTGAGCAGCAACACATTGACTGTGCACATGCACACACAGTGCTCCACAGGGTTGGCATTGGCTACAAACAGATCGGTTAAAAATACTTTCCGGTCATGATATGAGCAGTAACAAATCAGGTGAATAAAGGAGAAGTTGTGGATAAGGTGTACTTCAATTTCCAAAAGGCTTTTGATAAGGAGCCACTTCAAAGATATAACATAAAATGAACATCCCAGCATATGAAATAGGAGCAGAAATAGATCATTTGGCCCCTCATCCCAGTTCCACCATTGTCCAAAATCATGGGCTGATCTGTTTGTATTTCAAATTCCATATTCCCATCTCACCCCAATAATTGTTGACTCCCACTGCCTTACATGAATCTATCAACATCTGCCTTAAAAATAATTTGTGTCCCTCACCTATCGCCTTTTTGAGAGAGACAGTTTTAAAGTTACACAAGTTTCAGAGAGGAAGGAATTAGAGTCATAGAGATGTACAGCATGGAAACAGACCCTTCGGTCCAACCCGTCCATGCCGACCAGATATCCCAACCCAATCTAGTCCCACCTGCCCGCACCTGGCCCATATCTCTCCAAACCCTTCCTATTCATATACCCATCCAAATGCCTCTTAAATGTTGAAATTGTACCAGCCTCCACCACATCCTCTGGCAGTTCATTCCATACACATACCACCCTCTGCATGAAAAAGTTGCCCCTTAGGTCTCTTTTATATCTTTCCCCTCTCACCCTAAACCTATGCCCTCTAGTTCTGGACTCCCTGCTCCCAGGGAAAAGACTTTGTCTATTTATCCTTTCCATGCCCCTCATAATTTTGTAAACCTCTATAAGGTCACCCCTAAACCTCCGACGCTCCAGGGAAAACAGCCCCAGCCTGTTCAGCCTCTCCCTGTAGCTCAGATCCTCCAACCCTGGCAACATCCTTGTAAATCTTTTCTGAACCCTTTCAAGTTCGTCTCATTTCTGACCTAAATGGTCAGATTTTAAAACAGTGGCCCTGCGGTCTGGATTGGCCCACAAGAGGAAACAGCCTTTTCACATCCACCTTATCAAGACCAGGGTTGTACATATTTCCATCAAGCCACATCAAACTCTTCTCATCTCCAGTGGACACAAGTTCAGTCTGTCCAACGTTTCCTCGCAAAGTAATCCATTCATTCCAGGTATCAATCTCGTAAGCCATCTCTGCATTTTCTTCAATACATTCACATCCTTCTTCAAATAAGAACACCAAAACTGCAAACACTGTTTTAGATGCGGTTTCACCAATGCTAGGTGCAACGAAAGCACAACATTTTCACTTTTATGTGTGATTCCTCTCATAATAAATAACCGAATTTCATTAACCTCCTTGATTAAATGCAGTACCTGTCGACAAACGTTTGTGGTTCATGCACTAGAACACCTGAAACCTCTGCACCTTAGAGTTCTGCAGTCGTCCTCCATTTAAGTAAGGCCCTTTTTTTGCATCCTTCCTGCCAAAGTTAATGACTTCACATTTTCCCACATTATACTCAATCTGCCTGATTTTTGCCACTCAATCAATCTATCTATCGATATCTGTTAGTGATATGACATTTGGATATGTACATGAATAGGAAGGGTTCTGTGGGATATGGGTCAGGAGCAGGCAGGTGGGAATAGTTTAGTTTGGGATGACGTTCAGCATGGACTGGTTAGACTGGAGGGTCTGTTTCTGTGCTTTATGGCTCTATGATTTCTAGACAACATACTTTCCCATCTGTCTCAGTGTCATCTGTGAATTTTGTTACTATGTATTTACCTCACCCATTTTTCTAATCTTTGTTATTACACACTTCTGGAAGAGGTGGGATTATGAACTTGGGCGTCTCGGTTCAGGGGGTACGGACATTAGCATGTGCCTTCATCTAAATGACTGATTTAAATTGTAAAACATTGAGGCTCAGTACTAGCCCCTGCAGACACCACTCACCATTTCCTATCAATTAGGCAAAGATCCATTTATACATACTCACTGTTTTCTATCAGTCAATCTCCTATCCGCGTGAATATTTTACCTCTAGACCATGAGCTTTCATTTTGCTCAATAACCATTGATGTGACACTTTATCAAATATCTTCCAGAAATCCAAGTAAATCTACAGGCTCCCCTTTACTCACAGAACATGTTACTCCATCAAAGAACTCCAATAGATTAGTTAAACATGATTTCCCTTTCACAAACCATGTTCACTCGTTCTGGTTATCTTGAGTTTTCAAAAGTACACTGCTTAACGAACAGTTCTGATACATTTCCCACAACTACTAACTAGCCTACAGATTTCTGATTTCTACCTCTCTACCATCTTGAATAAAAAGCTTGTGTTTTCTACTTTCCAGTTCAAATTAATCTTTCCTGAATCAAGAAGTGTTTGGAAAATTAACACTGACAAATCTATTAACTCACTGTCAACCTGTTTTAAGACCCTAGGATGATGTGCATCTGAACCCAGAGACATGGGAACCCGCAGTTCTATTAGTTTACTCTGTACAGCTTTATTGGTGATTGCCAAATCACCATGTTTGAATTTAGTCAAAGCGCAGTCAGACAGATTCTCGATCAACAGGATATCGAAGATTATGGGAGGTGCCAACAGGAAAGTGGAGCTGAGATTGTAACCAGATTGGCCCTGACTTTATTGAATCATAGACCAGCCCTGCTAGGCCAAATCATCTATTAGAGAACAAGGAACAAAGAAAATTTACAGCCCAGGAACAGGTCCTTCGGCCCTCCAAGCCTGAGCCGATCCAAATCCACTGTCTAAACCTGTTGCCCAATTCCTAAGCATCTGCTCCCCACCTACTCGTGCATCTGTCCAGACACATCTTAAATGAATCTACCGTGCCTGCTGGCAACGCGTTCCAGACACCCACCAACCTCTGTGTAAAATACTTGCCACGTGTATTCCCCTTAAAAAATTTTACCTCTCACCTTGAACGCATGACCTCTCGTTATTGAATCCTTCACCCTGGGAAAATGCTTATCTCTATCTACCCTGTGTGTACCCTTCATGATTTTATAGACCTCAATCAGGTCCCTCCTCAATCTCCTTTTTTCTAATGAAAACAATCCTAACCTACTCAACCTCTCTTCATGGCTAGCTTCTTCCATACCAGGCAACATCCTCATAAAACTTCTTTGTACCCTCTCCAAAGCGTCCACATCCTTTTGGTGACCAGAACTATACACAGTATTCTAAATGTGGCCGAAACAATGTCTTGTACAGTTTTAACATGACCTGCCAGCATCTATACTCAATACCCCGTCCGATGAAGGCAAACATTACTGCTCCTAAGTCCAATATTCTAAACAGTTATCATTAAGCAGCATTCATTACTTTCCAAGTCAGCAACAGGCCTCTGTCAGATCATTCTGCTGTGAATTGTAAGGATGCTAAAGATATATCGATGTAGACACAGTAATGGACAGTGAAGGCAGGGGGAGTGGATGCGTCTATTCCTAGATGTGATTAGTATAGAGATTAGTCAGGTTAATCAGCCACATCACTCCCTGGGTGTGAGGAGCTTTACTTCAACAGACTGTGTGATTTGGCAGGACCCCAGTAATGGCCCTGGGCTCATGCTGTGAGTGAGGTCAAACTTCTCTCCCAGGATTCCTTTGCTTACTCAAGTTCAGGTTAGCTCACCACCTGCTGAGGGGCAACTCGAATGTGTTCGACGTCTTTCCTGTTTTATTCCTCACTGTTCGCTGTGAGCCAGGGTCTGAGGGACTGACAGAGGCTGAACCAGCTGCACCTGGCGGCAGGGTGGAGGGGGCTAGTGTGGGCCGCTGACGAGGATGTCTGAGGAGAAGGTGAGCAAGTCGATGGGGGACGGAGGGTGGTTAGCTCATAGGAATGAAAATGGGTTTTGGAATGAAATTATATATTTGTTTTGGAAATGGAAACCTGATTTTCATTGGCATGAGCAGTGCTGCAAGCTTTCAGACAGAACGTAATGTTGCTTTGTGTTGGGCCTGAAGGATTTAGTGTTACCTTGGTGTCTAAGCAGATTGAGATTCAATTTGTTGTAATGGTTAACCCTTACACTACTCAATGACCTTGTCCCAGCCACATTCAGTTCCCCTGCTCACTACTTGCTTTATTGTAAAATTCTAATTAATTTTAAATTTAATTTTTGAAATTAGCATGGGGCTTTGGAAAAACCTAACTTTTCTGAAATCTCTGTGAGTGCATGACACTGATTGATATATTACGTCAGTACTTGAAAACCATGCATGAGGTTTTGTAAAACTGACCTTGCCAGTGCAAGGGACAATATTAATCAGCAAACACAGGGAGATAGGTGAACAAGACTCAGAGCACACTAGGATATAGATGGCAGAGGTTTGAATCACCTGTAGTTTAAAGTGGGGTAACATTTAAGGGGAAATTAAATGAGCATGAAAGGGAGAGGAGAATATGTTGTTACAGTAAACACCCATTATTTTCACTTATGTCCTTCAGGCAAGGAGACTGCCATCCATACCCAGTCTGGACTATATGTGACTCCAGACCGACAGCAAAACAATTTACTCGTTTAGAAAGGCCAGGCGAGTTACTCACTGCCACTTTCTCAACGGTAATTAGAGCTAGAATGTCAGTGCTAGCCTTGTCAATGACACCCATATCATAGGAATGAATAAAAAAAAAACAGGCATTTATCTAATGTAATTGGCAAAGATATACAAGGAGAACATATTTTTGCAACAAGTTGCCAATCCTGCACAAGCAGTTTGTATCACTGTTCATCATATTGTCCAATCTCTTAATATTGCTCATTACAAGGTAGATTTGCTTCAGGCTAGGAATCTAAAGGGCTCATTTGGTCTACCTCTAGATAGTCTAATAAGAAAGGACTCTTCACTGAAATAATGTTATGGACCAAACCAAACACTCTTCAAATATATCAAGGAGATAGTCTAGACACTAACCTTTATCTTATTTAAAGTATAAGGGTGCTGTGTTCCAAAAGTAATTCAGTTGGTCACATGACTTCGCTTTAAGCAAAACCCATTTTATTCTTACATCCAGCTAAAATACAAACAAAAGAAAGAAGAATTTGTATAACTTTAACTCTGTTGGCAAACCTTACTGAATAATAGGGTGGTTATGGTCGGGGATTTTAACTTTGCAAACATAGACTGGGACTACCATAGCGTTAAGGGTTTAGATGGAGAGGAATTTGTTAAGTGTGTACAAGAAAAGTTTCTGATTCAGTATGTGGATGTACCTACTAGAGAAGATGCAAAACTTGACCTACTCTTGGGAAATAAGGCAGGGCAGGTGACTGAGGTGTCAGTGGGGGAGCACTTTGGGGCTAGCAACCATAATTCCATTAGTTGTAAATTAGCGATGGAAAAGGATAGACCAGATCTAAAAGTTGAAGTCCTAAATTGGAGAAAGGCCAATTTTGGAAGTATTAGACAAGAACTTTCAAAAGTTGATTGAGGCAGATGTTCGCAGGTAAAGGGGCGGCTGGAAAATGGGAAGCTTCAAAAATGAGATAATGAGAGTCCAGAGAAAGTATATTCCTGTCAGGGTGCGAGGCAAGGCTGTTAGGTATAGGGAAAGCTGGATGACAACAGAAGTTGAGGGTTTGGTGACGAAAAAGGAGGAAGCATATGTCAGGTATAGACAAGATAGATCGAATGAATCCTTGGATGAGTATAAAGGCAGTAGGAGTATACTTAAGAGGGAAATCAGGAGGGCAAAAAGGGGACATGAGATAGCTTTGGCAAAGAGAATTAAGAAGAATCCAAAGGGTTTTTACAAATACATTAAGGACAAAAGGATAACTGGGGAGAGAATAGGGCCCCTCAAAGATCAGCAAGGTGGCTTTTGTGTGGAGCTGCAGGAGATGGGGGAGATACTAAATGAATATTTTGCATCAGTATTTACTGTGGAAAAAGACATGGAAGATATAGACTGTAGGGAAATGGATGGTGACATCTTGTAAAATGTCCATATTACAGAGGAAGAAGTGCTGGATGTCTTGAAACGCATAAAAGTTGATAAATCCCCAGGACCCCTGATCAGATATACCCTTGAATTCTGTGGGAAGCTAGAGAAGAGATTATTGGGCCTCTTACTGAGTTATTTGTATCATCGATTGTCACAGGTGAGGTGCCAGAAGACTGGAGGTTTGCTAACGTGTTGCCACTGTTTAAGAAAGGTGGTAAGGACAAGCCAGGGAACTATAGACCAGTGAGCTTGACGTTGGTGGTGGGAAAGTTGTTGGAGGGAATCCTGAGGGACAGGATGTACATGTATTTGGAAAGGCAAGGACTGATTCGGGATAGTCAACATGGCTCATGTCGCACAAACTTGATTGAATTTTTTGAAGAAGTAACAAAGAGGATTGATGAGGGCAGAGTGGTAGGTGTGATCTATATGGACTTCAGTAAGGCGTTCAACAAGGTTCCCCATGGGAGACAGGTTAGCAAGGTTAGAGCTCATGGAATACAGGGAGAACTAGCCATTTGGATACAGAACTGGCTCAAAGGTAGAAGACAGAAGGTGGTGGTGGAGGGTTGTTTTTCAAACTGGAGGCCTGTGACCAGTGGAGTGCCACAAGGATCGGTGCTGGGTCCACTACTTTTCATCATTTATATAAATGATTTGGATATGAGCATAAGAGGTACAGTTAGTAAGTTTGCAGATGACACCAAAATTGGAGGTATAGTGGACAGCGAAGAATTACAAGATCTTGACCAGATGGGTCAATGGGCCGATAAGTGGCAGATGATGTTTAATTCGGATAAATGTGAGGTGCTGCATTTTGGTAAAGCAAATCTTACCAGGACTTATATATTTAATGGTAAGGTCCGAGGGAGTGTTGCTGAACAAAGAGACCTTGGAGTGCAGGTTCATAGCTCCTTGAAAGTGGAATCGCAGATAGATAGGATAGTGAAGAAGGCATTTGGTATGCTTTCCTTTATTGGTCAGAGTATTGAGTACAGGAGTTGGGAGGTCATGCTGCAGCTGTACAGGACATTGGTTAGGCCACTGTTGGAATATTGCTGCAATTCTGGTCTCCTTCCTATTGGAAAGATGTTGTGAAACTTGAAAGGGTTCAGAGTAGATTTACAAGGATGTTGCCAGGGTTGGAGGATTTGAGCTATAGGGAGAGGTTGAATAGACTAGGGCTATTTTCCCTGGAGCATCGGAGGCTAATGGGGTGACCTTATAGATGTTTACAAAATCATGAGGGGCATGGATAGGGTAAATAGGCAAAGTATTTTCCCTGGGGTTGGGGAATCCAGAACTAGAGGGCATAGGTTTAGGGTGAGAGGGGAAAGATAAAGAAAAGACCTAAGGGGCAACATTTTCATGCAGAGGGTGGTACGTGTATGGAATGAGCTGCCAGAGGAAGTGATGGAGTCTGGTACAATTGCAACATTTTAAAGGCATCTGGATGGGTGTGTGAATAGGAAGGGTTTGGAGGGATATGGGCCGCGTGCTGGCAGGTGGGACTAGATTGGGTTGGGATATCTGGTCAGCATGGACGGGTTGGACCAAAGGGTCTGTTTCCATGCTGTACATCTCTATGTCACCATAAGGATAGTAAGATTTGGAATACTGGATGACAAGAGATATTGAAAGTTTAGTCTAAAAAATAAAGAAAAATATGTAAGGATTAGGAAATTAAAATCAGATAAAACCCTGAAAGGAAGTAGAAAAGAACTTGAAGAGGAATTCAGCTGGCTGAAAGGCTGATGAAATGTCTTTGGTAAGTAGGATTAAGGAGAATCCCAAAGCATTTTATATGTATATTAGGAGCAAGAGCGTAATTAAGGAAAGGGTAGGTCCACCATATCCATTTGTTCCAGTCTCTCCCAAAACAGGAAACATCCTTTTTACATCCACCTTGTCAACTCAAGAGCTTTCATATTTTGATACAATCGACTCCCATTCTTCTCAACCCCAAAGAGTAAGGGCTGAAAATGTGTTGCTGGAAAAGCGCAGATGGTCAGGCAGCATCCAAGGAGCAGGAGAATCGACGTTTCGGGCATGAACCCTTCTTCCTTGAATGTTGCCTGACATGCTGCGCTTTTCCAGCAACACATTTTCAGCTCTGATCTCCAGCATCTGCAGTCCTCACTTTCTCCCCAAAGAGTAAGGGTCCAACCTGTTCAACTTCTCTTCATCCCAGGAACGGGTTGAGAGAACCTTCCTGGAACTGCTTCTTTCAATCTCAGAGATGTGTTTGAGGGATAGCTAGATGAGAGGAGAAAGGGTATGGAGGGTTACTGTGATAGATTTAGATGAGGAAAGATGAGGGGAGGTTAAAAGCTGGCACAGGTTGGGCCAAGTGTCCAGTTTCTGTCCATAGCCTCCCCTAAACATATTAGAATGTTTTGCATTATACTGAACAATAGGGGAGACAAGGTCAGAGGCAAGTGAATGCAATAATTTGAAGTGTGTGATTTTCCCAGAGGAGATACCTTAAGGATGATGGCTGCCATTTGGGAAGAGGTGGCCAATCAAGTTAGGCTGCTAGGTGTGTTTTTGAGGAGTGTTTTTGCCTGAACTATTTTATCTTGTCTGACACATAAACTGCGTCAGAACCTTGTAAAAACAGATGAGATGCTGGACAGCAGATTGCTGTTGAGTTAAGTGGTAGCTATGCCCTTGTTTCTTAAAAAGCAGGAAACTGCACAGAGAAGCTCTTGGATATTCTGAGAGTCTCCCTCGAGGTAGCTGAGCTCAATTTAAGAAAGGTTTGAGGGGAGCCAGGGAAGAAGGAAGTACCTGGAGTTAGTGGTCAGTTATAGGAGTGATCACAATGAGCTGTCAGCTAATTGTCCAGCAGAGGTGCTTGTGAATGATGGCATGCCAGTCATGGGATCCACCTACTGAGAAGTGTCCTGGAGCAGTGAGGAGAAGGAATGGGTATGAGGGATGAGCAGTTACTGGGCAAGGGGCATGAAGGTGCTCTCCATAGCAGAAGTGCTTTATGAGCAACAATTGCACCTCTTGAGTTCAGCTAGTGCCTAATCTGTGTGTTGTCCTGTAGGAGAACCTTCAACCTCAGAGGGCAATGGACACCTCCGTCATGAGTTTTCAGGGTGATAGTTGCCTTCAGTTTTCTAGCATTGGGTTTGTTTCAGGGATTGGAAGTGGGTGTGCACGGGACCCCACAATTGGCTGCCCACATCAGCAGCTGTCAGGTGGCAGCTGAGATGCCACTTTGGACAAGACATTGGCCTTCATTGCATTGTCCACAGAGGCAGCCCTTCAGGGCCAGATAAATATTGGTGGAAGGTATATCTCAATGGCAGAGTTCCCTTGTGTGTGAGGCATAAGAACCATTCAGACAGGAACATGGTTAGGATAGGTATGGAGGGATATGCAGGCAAACGGAATAAGTTTAAATTGCAAAAACTGGGCGGCATGGGCACATTGGCCTGAAGGGTCTGTTTCCACGTTGTAGACCTCTATGACTGTTTGTGTGATTGATGGCAATCATTGCTGTCTGTGGGGACTTGCTGAACACAACTTCGCTGCTGCACTACAACAGTGACCAGGTTCCAGAAGTACTTTGTTGACTGGAAAGTGCTTTGTGATGTTCCAATAGCTCACGGAAAGTGTTTTTTCTTTCCTTTTACAATACAATTTGTTTCGTCTGAGGTAGCCACAGGTTGTACAGTTCCTCAGCTAGCCGACAGCCTCCATAGGTGGTTTCTAGCTGACAAGAATTACTCTGGAAACAGCTTCTGACCCCTGTAGAAAACTCCACAGCAGAGGCACAGTGGCAATTAAATACTGCCACCACAGCACCAGGGCCACCACTGAGGACACCATTTAGGGAGTGGTCAATGGGCCTCCCTCTAGTATGACTTGTCCAAGCTGTCAAGTACATGGTGCCTGCTGCTCTCCACACCAAGTGGCCCTGCAGAGATAGCTGGAAGTAGAGGACCATGTGGAGCAGTGATCTGTGCTGTCAGAGGAGGGGGACACTGATGAGGAGAACCAGTCTTTGCTGCAAGGTTCACAAAGTAAGAGGGCAACACATTGAGCAGAGTGACACGGAGCCAGGGCCAAAGCATAGCACAGGGTCAAAGTCATATTGGAGCAGAAATGTATTCTGGTATTACAGACTCCTCTGCTGGAGAAAAGTGAGCCAGGTTCTGTGATTAGGACTCCCAACATGTGATGGAGAGAATCTGTTGGAATTAGAAAGAATTCAGACAGCAAAGCAAAGTAGTTGGATGGATTCACTGAAATTACACAGCAAGGAAAAGTAAAAAACAGTTGCTCGTTGCATTACTTCTTGCCAAATGATATTTTTATTAAATACTTACTGGTGTTGAGGATTTTCTTTGCATTTAAATTACACCGATAATTTTATTCATGTGTGTTTGATTTCTGATTATAGTAATAAAAAATGTGTGACCCAATTTGTAAATTTTGATGTTGGTTTTGTATTCCTGGAGCTTTTACATGTACCATTTAATATTTTAACGTATAAATAGTTCTTCTTAACCCAGCTGTTTCTGAATTTTTAGCACTGATGGAAAGCCAATGACAAATATACTTCTTAAGCAGCTTGCAGATTGATGCTGTTTAGTTATGATCAGGGGACCACTTTAGAAAAAGAATATGATCTAATAAATGATTAAAGACAAATCATTTCATTCCCATGAAACTGTGTAGATTAGACAGAAGATTTATCATCTACTTTGATGTCAAACCCAACATCATGTGACCATCCCTTTGTTACCTTCTTGCAAGTCCTCCAACATAGAGCTCCCCTATGGCTGGAGGCTGCTTAAGTGGTTGAATTGCTCATGGTGTCCCTCCATGGAGTGTCAGCCTATTGTCATAGTGGGTTTTAGAACATACCATGTGTACAAGAACAAAGGGTCAGCACCAGAGGATGGGAGGCTCTTAAATAATGGCCTCATCAACGTCATCTCTTCCTGCCTCAGCCCTTTCATGATTCATTTGTGAGTCTGCAGTGACCTGGAGCAAGAAAAGGTTTGACTAACTGTCGGTTTGGGATGGGTCAATGCTGCAAGATGTATCATTCATGCCATCTGCAGCAATTCACTGGGACCTGCTTCAAAACGTTTTCCATCAGAGGTTGGTCATTGTTTCAGAGGAGGACCAGATGCACATATTCGTCTGAGACAGCGCTGTGCTCACGGTCAGGAATGGACTCCTCCATTCTCTGTCCAAGAGTCCCCACTGCTTCAGATACTCTGCTGGATGAGCACACACCTATGATTGGAGGTGCACCCCCAGCTCCTGCTTTATAGATGGCCCCTGAGCGAAACATCTCCAGCCAGGTACATGTGGCTAGAGCTGTCCTCTGTCCTTTGATGGGGATTGCCCACTGCACTGCATCTTTCCACATGTAACATAATGCTCATCTTGTGCCATCTGTTCTAACACGACATTGAGACAGGCTTCTCTGAACACTAGAGTCAGTCTGTATGTTAAGGCACATCAAGGCACTCTGAGTGATCCAGCTACAACCACATCGATGGCTGTCCGACACCTTTATATGGAGCCTGGAGCATCCAGTTCCCACCTTCTGATTGCCAAATGGAACAATGATCATGGAGAAAAATACTTAATTAGTTATCGCCTGCAATAGTCATCCTAACATTGCACTGTGAGTTCTGGTGTGTGTTACACTGAGTGAGACTATTAAGGACTCAGCTGCATTATTGAACTAAGATTACCTAAACCTTCCAAATACAGAGGACAGCAAGAGAAGACTTTGTAACAAAATGAGCAGTGACTGTAATCCACTTCGTTAATGCCCTTTAGAGAAGGAAACTGCCATCCTTGCCTGATCTGGCCTACTTGTGGCTCCACCGCAATGTGGTTGACTCTTAACTGCCCTCTGGGCAATTAGGGATGGGCAATAAATGCTGGTCTAGCCAGCAACACCATCATCACATGAATGAATAAAAAAACCTCACTCTTTGTTACCCATTGATTCTCTCGTTGTGGATTTAGATTTTTCTTCATTGGCTGGGAGTCTATGTCCCTATCTCCCACAATCAATGAGGAGTTGGTGTATCGTCTACACACTCTCCTCTTAAAACTATTACTTAAACATTAAAAAGGGAAATGCTGTGTAAGTTCCCAGAATACTAAACCAGCTTCAAAATTAACAAGTTGTGTTGCATAATTATAGTTTTATGCACAACCAAATTGTACATATGACCAAAATTACCCCAGTAATTTACATGACAAAAAATGTCCTTAACACCAGTAAATATTAACCAAATTATCATCATTTCAATGTATCTGCAGTTTTCAATTTGAGCTATAGGAGGAATTTGGATTAGAGAAGGTTTCCTATGCTCTGCCTTTGTAATATTTCTTCATTCAACCAAATGATTTATGTGACTCTGATGGAGATTTCCACAGCCATCATGAGACATGTGAATGCCCCTCGACTCTTTAAAATGACTCCAATCACAGACTTCTCTTTATCCGATCATAATCCATCTTTGCTTTTGCCATTGCTTTTACTTTGCAATTGATGTCAGCTTTGAGCAACTAAACCTGGTTTAAACATTAGCTGTGAAACCTAGAGTGGAGTATTCTGCAAGAAAATAGAAATCATCCAGCCTGCATTGAAGAGGAACGTGGAAATTACTGCCAAAGAAGTCATTGCACGGAAACTTCTACAGAGACTTCTTCCCGACCTGTACACCTCTTAATGTAACACCATTCAACACTTGGTGATAGGAATAGATTGAATTTGACTCCCTCCTAACTCAGAAATATTTTCCCTGGCCCAGAATTGCAGGCTGAGCTGAGGCTCCAAGTCCCTGGCTAGGCCCAGGCACCTGAAGAAGCTGTAGCACCGGTAATAGGGACGGCCACGGACCCTGATGACCGGTGGCCTGGAGGAACTTTGGATGGGGAACAGGAGGGAAGGAACCTGTGCAACCCTAGGCCCATGACTTCAGTTCAAACGCGGCAGCCATGATTCTGGCAGCGGTGGAGGCCCAGAATCAAGACTCCGGAGCCCATTACACGAGACCCTGGAGCCTGTTTCACAGACTCTGGCTAATGTCAAGCAGCGACTGGAGAAGCACTAGAGGAGGAACA
Source organism: Chiloscyllium plagiosum (assembly GCF_004010195.1). Taxonomy (NCBI): domain Eukaryota; kingdom Metazoa; phylum Chordata; class Chondrichthyes; order Orectolobiformes; family Hemiscylliidae; genus Chiloscyllium; species Chiloscyllium plagiosum. Next base: position 44,347,236 of record NC_057735.1, on the reverse strand, counting down.
AGAAGAAGAGAGAAAGGTGAACTCTGTTGCAGTAAAATCTTGCATTATCCTCCGTGTTTCAGGATGGCACCAGAGCAAGGTGACTCTTTGTGTATTACACGTGAAAAAACACTTTTCTTCTGTCGAAGTCTCTGTATTTTTTACATACACATGACAATAAATCTAAATCTAATTCTAAGCTCTTCTGAGGTAAACTATGGATCAATATCTGACTCCAACCGCTCTGGCAACACATAAATTGCAAATCAACCTCCCAATACCTGAATAGTTTTGGCCCTTATGGAACTGGGTATAGAATTAACATTTATCCATTTGTTATAGCCATCAGCCAAGCCAAGAAATCAGTACACACTTATTCCCATGGTTCTCTTGCATTTGACCAGGAAATGGCAGAACTCTTGTTTGATTGATTCTCATTCAACACTTCTCAATGTTTCACCAACTCTTCAATCTCTCTATCTAACTTTGGATAGCAAAAGTAGTTTTGGTAGCAGCTTTAATAATGATCATCCCTGTAATGGTCTTGTTCCTCCAACAAACTCCCTGTAAACATGAATGTAGTAATGTTTCTTACACCCTATAGCAGGCAGCCTTGATCGACACGCCATTGAGTGCGAAATACTGCTGCAATTTCTCATCATTCGCTCTTTACTCAACTATTCATGGCATAATGGAACAGTTCCCTGAGAAGCCCATCATTCCAAGCATCTTCACTACTGGCATGTCATTTATGTGTGTAAAATAATTTACAAGTAACTCAGTGGCCAGGAATCAATCAGTTGTCAAGGTCAATCTCAAAAGAGTGCTTCCTTTTGCATGATCTGCTGATGTAGAATATTGAATACCAGACTGATGGATATTACAATTAATACCCATCTCTAATGCCACGTTACACTGGAGATGGTCTCCCTCCTCTGAACCAAATATGATTGTAAAGGCTTTGTGGTCAGTTAACAAACTCAACTTCCTACTGTCCAGAATTTTGTGGAACTTAAGTAACACCATAGATAATTGCAAAAGCCTCTTTCACAATTTGTGAACAAGTTTGCTCTGACTTTGTTAAAGTATTCTCCACATCATCCTCCAGTGTGTGAGCTAACACCTTACCGAACTCCTATGGTGAGGCTTCACTTGCAAAACATAATCGTTTGTTGTGGTGACATTGGATCAAAACAGCATCACCAGTTTGTACTTTCTTCATTTCTTCATATATTCACTGTTACACCACAGACCAATCCTAACCTATTCCATCATTGAGCAGATATTATTCAAGTAAACGTATTAACTACATATGGGATGAACTTTGAACAATCCTATGAAGTTTCCAATTTCTTCTTTATTCCCTCTTTAGTTTCAAAATTCTCTCATCCTTCCCCTGAATTAGGTTAGTACCTTCCCCATTTCTTTGATGACCCAAGCATGTTACCACTTTGTGACATTCTGGCTTGATGCCTTACTCCTGAGAATAATATAGGACTTTCTTCCACCTTACATTTTGCGTACTGCCTCAGTTGCAGTTCATTCGATTGTCATCGCAAAAGAAACATCGCTCTCTAAACACCTCGTCTGTGATGCTTCTGGAACTCTGTGAGACTGGATGTAAGTTTACTCGCTGAGCTAGAAAGTTCATTTTCAGACATCTGAAAATGAACCTTCCAGCTCAGTGAGCAAACTTACGCAGAGAGTGATAAGGGCGTGGAATGCCCTACCTGCTAATGTAGTCAACTCAGCCACATTAGGGAAATTTAAACAATCCTTAGATAAGCACATGGATGATGATGGGATAATGTAGGGGGACGAGCTGAGAATAGTTCACAGGTCGGCGCAACATTGAGGGCCGAGGGACCTGCTCTGTGCTGTATTGTTCTATGTTCTAATCAGAACCTCAACCTGAGCTACAAATCTTCTCAAAACCCGCTAACTCTGTGAGACTTTAAATGATAACCTTTCATACTGATACAACCTTCTCTGAGTCAGCAATTCCTGGCTCATTTCAATCTCTTGCATCTTCTAATTGAGAGTAGAAATCTATTAAGAAGAAATGAGCAATATGATGCTAATAAGTTAGAATCCCAACAAGTGGAGTCAGCACAGTTTTATGAAATGGAAATTGAGTTTGATTACTTTATTATTGAGGAGATACCATTCAAGAGTGGAGTTAGAGGCTGCAGTCCTTTCATTTTAGTGGCTGACCAGGAACCTTTTGCCCCAACCTGCTAATCAGAGAATCCCTATAGTGTGGAAACAGGTCATTTGACCCCATGAGACCATAATCAATTTGTTCTATCTGGCTCTGATTACTTTAATCTGTACGGTACATGCATTGCTGACAGTTTGGAGACAGGTGAGTTATCACTTAACCTTCCGTGATTTACTGATTTGTTTTTATATCTTATTTTGTGATAAATAAAGAATATAGGATGGCTTTGGAAGTGAAACTCAGGCTGATGTTTATGTGGACATTTTCCCAATGCGTTATTGCAAGAATGAATTTGCTTAGTTTTCAAACTGGTCTGTAAAGGTTTCTTAATACAAGCCTGGACTAATGAGATGAGTGTCCTTGATCTTCCAGCTGTAAAGGCTGTTTTGAAGTGGATTTAATCAGTCTCCTAGTGGTGGTATACAAAACTTTATATTGTTTAATGGTAGTCTCATTCCAACTACGGGAAATGCTTAAAACACTCTAGTCCTTGACAGCAGCAGTTTCAAATTGGGGAATACTTCACCACTGTTTTGGGTGAGGAAACTCTGATCTTACTCTTCAGCAATTCTTGTAAAAGTTAATTTATTGCAACTGGGGATTTCTTTTTCCATTCTCTAATCTTTTTTAAGGAATTTAAAATCCCTTCCTCCCCTCCTCCTCACAAAACAAAATGTGTTAAGTATTCTGAAAAGAGCTCCATTGTGGAAACTCTGCCGAAGCTGAGTGCAGAACCCGAACTAACTTTGAAGAGCAGAAGAACTTCATGGTCAGCTTGAAGCAAGGACTAGGATGCAAATATCAGAATTCAATTCATACACAGCAGAATATGCTGCAGAAGATATCAACCCAATTCAGGAGAAGGATGAGAGGATTTCGAAAGCAAAGAGGGAATAGAATATTATGTGATCTATGTGGACTTCAGCAATACGTTTGACAAGGTTCCTCGTGGAACCATGGTTAGCAAGGTTAGATCACACAGAACAGAGGAAGAACTAGCCATTTGGGTACAGAACTGGCTCAAAGGTAGAAGACAGAGGGTGGTGGTGGAGGGTTGCTTTTCAGACTGAAGGCCTGTGACCAGTGGAGTGCCACAAGGATCAGTGCTGGGTCCATTGCTTTTTGTCATTTATATAAATAATTTGTATGTGAACACAGGAGGTATAGTTAGTAAATTTGCAGATGACTCTAAAATTGGAGGTGTTGTGAACAGCAAGGAAGGTTACCTCAGAGTACAACTGAATCTTGATTAAATGGACCAATGGGTCAAGAAGTGGCAGGTGGAGTTTAATTTAGATAAATATGAGGAGCTGCATTTTGGAAAAGCTGATCAGGGCAGAATATATATGCTTAGTGGTAAAGTCCAGTGGTGTGTTGCTGAACAAAGAGACCTTGGAGTGCAGGCTCATAATTCCTTGAAAGTGGAGTCACAGGTAGATAGGATAGTGAAGAAGGCGTTTGGTATGCTTTCCTTTATTGATCAATACGTTGAATATAGGAATTGGGAGATTGTGTTGCAGCTGTATAGGACATTAGTTAGGTCACTATTGGAATACTGCATGCAGTTTTTGTCTCCCTACTATAGGAAGGATACTGTGAAACTTGAAAGGGTTGAGAAAAGATTAACAAGAATGTTACCAGGGTTGGAGGGATTGTGCTATAGGGAGAGGCTAAATAGCCTGGGGCTATTTTCCCCGGAGTATCGGAGGCTGAGGGGTGACCTTATGGAGGTTTATTAAACTATGAGGGGTTTGGATAGGATAAATAGACAAGGTCTTTTCGCTGGGATGGGGAAGTCTAGAACCAAAGGGCATAGGTTTAAGGTGAGAGGAGAAAGATTTTAAAGGGACTTAAGGCACCTTTTTCAGACAGAGGGTAGTGCATGAATGGAACGAGGTGCCTGACAAAGTCATGGAGGCTGGTGCAATTACAACAGTTGAAAGCCACCTGGATAGGTATATGAATAGGTAGGGTTTGGAAGGCCAAGTGCTGGCAAATGGAACTAGATTAGTTTTGGATATGTGGTCAGAATGGACAAGTTGGACTGAATGATCTGTTTCTGTTTTTTCACATTTCTATGACGCTATGGCCACACTGACCCTCCGAGCAGTATCATCCCAGACCTATCCCTGTCACTCTGCATTTCCCATGGTTAGCCCACACAGCTTGCACATCCCTGGACACTCTGGCCAATTTAGCTTGGATAATCCATCTAACTTGTACATCTTTAGACTGTAGGGGAAAGCCAGAACACCGGGAGGAAACCCACACAGACAAGAGGAGAACATGCAAACTCCACACAGACAGTCATCCATAGCTGGAATTGAACCGAGCTCCCTGGCACTGTGAGGCAGCAGTGCTAACCATTGAGCCACCATACTGCCCCCTAATGGTCTGCATTAGGTGGTTTGCAGATTGATGCTCAGCTGCTTGGCCATAAAATATACTCTCATTCCTTCAACCATCAATTCCTTTGGTCTGACTTGAATCAGAGTTTCTGGCTTATAGTCAGGACATGACCCACTGCACCAAAAGACCTGAATCTGGGAACAATGGTGAATCCCCTACCATCGCGTATGGTTCTGTGTTAGGTTCAACTTTAAGAAGATTTAAATCGATTCTACCTTTTGGATTCTGCTGAAACTTCTCTACAAACACAGTATATGATCTTTTTTGACTGTGACAGCAGATCCCCAATCAGCAGCAGCTCAGACCAAAGTATCGGAACGATCAAAGGGGAGAAAAAATTGTAGGGACCACAACAAGGCGGCCTATGGAGTCAGTGCTGTCAGTGGGAACTGACAGAGCACCCAGAGAAAAAAATTGGGAACTACCACTCATCAAAAGAAGCGCAGCCAACAAAATCTGCCTTGCAAGCAAAACATTGCCATTTATAAACTCAAACATCTTGCTTTAATTATCAGAGAAAGTGATAGTTGAGAAGAGAAGTTTTCTGAGAACTGGGACAGTTTTCATCAATGCCTCCATTAGGAGGTTTTGCTCCAATGTTTAAGTGATTTATATGCTGACGGTGTTTCTCCCTGCAATAAGATGCACATTACAGGAAGGACAGAGGTTAACCCACACAAGGAGATGAAATCATCCTCGACTTCCCATCCCAGCATTTTTGGAATCTTGTTGTAATTCGGAAGAAATTGGAGCCTCTGTCATGATTGTTCGTCATCGCTAACTATAACATTGTATATTGGCACGGTGACACAGACTCTGTGGCGGAACTCAGTTGGCTGGTGTCGAACAGGTTGGTAGCAAAAGCAGGGGGCTCAATCCCCTTTCCAGCTGGCATGGATTCAGGAGCTGAATCCTTGCCCGAGTTATGGTGGAAGACATAGAGTTGAGGGGCAGGCATACCTTTAAGCAGAGAACTGGAAAATCAATTGAAATTAAAGTCGAGAGAGTGATGCTGGAAAAGCACAGCCAGTCGGCAGCATCCAAGGAGCAGAAAAAAGGATGAAAGGCTTTCGCCCGAAATGTCAATTTTCCTGCTCCTCAAATGCTTTACTGTGCTTTTCCAATACTACATTAATCTCAGCTTTGAACTCAGCCTGTCCAGGCAATAATCATCAGTCCACCAGAACTGTCTAACAACAACTCCGGTTGATATAACATTGTTGCTTCACAAAAATGGAATCAAACTGCAAGTGGCATTGCCAATTAATAACGGGTGCAAGTTTGATTTGAGTGGCAAGAAATATTCTCCCTGCCATGGCCAGTTTTAACAAAACTCTGAGGTGCCAAAAAAAGAGGGAAAGAAAGTCAAAGTCACACACACTGATGACAGGCCTTTCACAACTGCCAGACACCTTTGACAATTCACTCTTTTGAAATGTAGTCACTATCGCAATGTGTGAAATGCAGCAGGTGAATTATATACCCACCCCACAAATAAAAACAATATGATAATGGCCAGATCATCTGTTTCTCATTGAGACGGGAGGCAGTGGGATGGTGGTAATGTCACCAGACCAATAAGCCAGAGGCACAGGACAGTGCTTGGGGATGTGGGTTCAATTTAGTAACAGATCGGGAATTAGAAGCTAGTTGTCTGAACTATTGCTAATTGTTGTCAAAACTCACCTGATTCACTAATGCCCTTTAAGTGAGGATCTGGCCCTGTTGGTCTAGCCTACATGTGGCCCACGGCAATGTGATTGACTTTTAACCACTCTCTGAAATGGCCAAATAAGAGGCTCAGTTATATCTAGCCACTACAATGCCTAAGAAAAGGAAAGAACCTTGGCGGACGCTGGGTAAACAGTAGTAAACCCAGCCCTGACAACCGTGCCAAGTCGTCCATACTAACTAACGTCTGTGGCCTCATACCAAAATTGGGACAGCTCTCCCACAGACTGGTCATACCTTATTACAATCAATGTCGCAGACACCACCAACACCATTCCTGGGTAAGTCCTGTCCGACCAGCAAGTCAGGCACTCCAGAGATTGTGGCACGGTGGTATACAGTTGGGAGGGAGTTGCCCTGGGAGTCCTCAGTGCTGACCCTAGACCCCATGAAGTCTCATGGCATCAGGTCAAACATAGGCAAGGATACCTCCCACAGATTACCACCTATCACCTCCTCACCCCCACCCCGGCTTATAAATCAGTACACCTCCATGTTGAATACCATTTGGAAGAAAGACTGAGGGTTATAAAGCCACACAATATACTCTGGCTGGGAGCCCTCAATATCCATCACCAAGAGCGGCTCAGTTGCACCACTATAGATCAGGCTGTTTGAGTCTAAAATGACCTAATTGCTCAACTAAGTCTGAAAACAGATCACAAGGAACAGACAAGAGGGAAGATCATGCTTGATCTCGTTCTCACCAATCTACCTGATGCAGATACGTTTGTTAGTATTGCCAGGAGTGACCAACACCCAGTCTTTGTGGCAACAAAGAAACATCTTCATATTATGGATATCCTCCAATGTGTTATGTGACCCTATCACTGAGCTAAATAGGATAGATTCTGAACAGACCTAGCCAGTCAAAACTGGGCATCCAAGGGGTGCTGTGGGTCATAAGCAGCTGCAAAATTGTATCTAAACACCAAATGCAATGGCGTGGTCTGGCATATTCCCCACTCTAACCATCATCAGCAAACCATGGATCAAAACAATAACAGAGAGGGCTAGAGAAACTCAGCAAGTTGAGCAGCATTTTGTGGAGAGAAAGCAGAGTTAACGTGATTCTTACATAGAACGTAGAACATAGAACAATACAGCACAGAACAGGCCCTTCAGCCCACAATGTTGTGCCAACCATTGATCCTCATGTAAGGTAAACTAATGTACGAACCCTCAAATTTCTGTGACCATATGCATGTCCAGCAGTCTCTTAAATATCCCCAATGACCTCGCTTCCACAACTGCTGCTGGCAACGCATTCCATGCTCCCACAACTCTCTGCGTAAAGAACCTGCCTCTGACATCCCCTCTATACTTTCCTCCAAACAGCTTAAAACTATGACCCCTCATGTTAACAATTTCTGCCCTGGGAAAAAGTCTCTGGCTATCAACTCTATCTGACTGACTTCATTATCTTGTACACCTCAATTAGGTCCCCTCTCTCCCTTCTTTTATCCAATGAAAAAAGTCCGAGCTCAGTCAACCTCTCTTCGTAAGATAAGCCCTCCATTCCAGGCAGCATCCTGGTAAACCTCCTCTGCACCCTCTCCAAAGCATCCACATCTTTCCTATAATAGGGTGACCAGAACTGGACACAGTATTCCAAGTGCGGTCTAACCAAAGTTTTATAGAGCTGCAACAAGATCTCATGGCTCTTAAACTCAATCCCCCTGTTAATGAAAGCCAAAACACCATATGCTTTCTTAACAACCCTGTCCACTTGGGTGGCAATTTTAAGGGATCTATGTACCTGCACACCAAGATTCCTCTGTTCCTTCACATTGCCAAGAATCCTATCTTTAATCTTGTACTCAACTTTCAAGTTTGACCTTTCAAAATGCATCACTTCACATTTATCCAGGTTGAACTTCATCTGCCATCTCTGCATCCTGTCAATGTCACGCTGCAGCCTACAACAGTCCTCTATACTGTCAACGACACCTCCAATCTTTGTGTCGTCTGCAAACTTGCTAACCCATCCTTCAATCTCTTCATCCAAGTCATTAATAGAACAGAGCCCTATGGAACACCACTCACCACTGACTTCCAGGCAGAATACTTTCCTTCCACTACCACTCGCTATCTTCTGTCGACCAGCTAATTCTGTATCCAGACAGCTAAATTCCCCTGTATCCCATTCCTCCTGACCTTCTGAACAAGCCTACCATGGACATGGATCAAACTGGGTTCAAGGAGAAGTATAAGAGAAGTGCCAGAAATTGCCAGGAGCTTGCTAAAAAATGAAATCTCAAACTGGTAAAGGTACAAAACAGGACTACTTACAAACACAATAGTATAAGCAGCAAGTGATAGACAGAGCTATTGGTTACTCAACTAAAGGACCATAGCTATGGTCTACAGTGCTGCCACATCTGATCATGAAAGTTGGTGGACAATTAAATAACTAACAAAAGCTCTGTTAGCTAACAAAATAACTAACAACTCATTTGATTGAATTTTTCAGGGAGGTGACAAAGGTGATTGATGAGGGTAGAGCAGTGGATGTTGTTTACATGGAGTTTAGCAAGGCTTTTGACAAGGCCCCTCATGGGAACCTCATCTTAAAAATTAAGATGCATGAGATCCATGGTGACCTGGCCACGTGGGTTCAGAATTGGCTTGCCAGTAGAAGGTAGGGGTTAGTAGTGGAAGAGTGTTTTTCTGGCTGGATATTCGTGATTAGTGGTGTTCCATAGGGATCTGTACTGGGACCTCTGATGTTTGTAGTTTATATAAATGACATAGATGAAAATGTGGATGGGTGGGTTAGTAAGTTTGCAGAAGACACCAAGACCAGTGGAGTTGTAGATTGTGTAGAAGGCTGTCAAAGGATACAGCGGGGATATAGACCAGTTACGGAGATAGGCAGAGAAATGGCAGATGGAGATTAATCCCGGTATGTGTGAAGTGCTGCACTTTGGGAGATCAAACAGTAGAGAAAAATGTACAGTTAATGTCAGGATCCTGAACAGCATTGATGTTCAGAGGGATCTTAAGGTTCAAGTCTATAGCTCCCTAAAAGTGACTACACGAGTAGTTAGGATGATAAAGAAAGCATGTGGCATACTTACCTTTATTAGTCGGAGAATTGAGTACAAGAGTCAGGATGTCACATTGCCTGCTTTATCAAACTTTTGTTAGGCTACACTTAGAGTATTGTATTCAATTCTGGTCACCATTTTACAGGGAGGATGTGGAGACTTTGGAGAGGGTGCAGAAAATGTTTACTAGGAAGCTGCGTGAATTAGAAGGTATGAGCTATAAGAAGAGGCTAGAAAAACTCAGGTTATTTTCTCTGAAGTGGCAGAGGCTGAGGGGAGGCTTGATAGAAGTCTATAAAGTCATGAGATGTATAGCTAGAGTTGATGGTCAGAATCTTTTTCCCAGAGTTAAAATGTCTAAAATCAGCATTTAAGCTGTGATGGGGAAAGTTTAAAGGAGATGTGAGAGGCAGGTATTTTACACAGAGTGCTAGGAATCTGCAATGCGCTGCTGGGAGTGATGGTACAGGCAGATACGATAGAGGTTTTGAAGGACTTTTAGATAAGCTCATGACTATGGAAGGAATGGTAGGATATGGACCAAGCACAGGCAGAAAGGATTAGTTTAACTTGACATCATGTTCAGGCACTTCATGTGAGCTGAAGGGCCTCTTCCTGATCTGTTAATGATCCTGTCCTATGTTCTGTTATCAAGAAATGAGTGATGACAATGGACACTGCAAAGTTTATGAGCAAGCATTAAGGTCAAATCCATTCAGGTAAATGATCACACTATCAGTCCATTTGTGATCATCAGCAAAGTGATGCAAGGTATCGTTGACAGTGCTATCAACTAATACTTGTTCAGCCATTATAGAGTCAGAGAATCAGTTCAGGTCTCCCTGCTATCAGAAAGATGTTAATATACTTGAAAGTGTTCAGAAAAGATTTACAAGAATGTTACCAGGGTTGGAGGGTTTGAGCTATAGGGAGAGACTGAAAAGTCTGGGGCTGTTTTCTTTGGAGCATTGGAGACTGAGGGGTGACTTTAGAAAGGTTTGTATAATCATGAGGGGGATGGATAGGGTGAATAGCCAAGGTTTTTTTTTTCCCAGGGTAGGGGAGTTCAAAACTAGAGGGCATAGGTTCGTGGTGAGAGGGGAAAGGTTATAAAAGGGACCTAAGGTGCAACGTTTTCACATAGAGGATGGTGTGTGTATGGAACAAGCTGGCAGAAGTGGTGGAGGTTGATACAATTACTACATGGGATGGGTATATGAATAAGATAGGTTTAGAAGGATATGGGCCGAATGTTGGCAAACAGGACTAGATTAATTGTAAATATCTGGTGGGCATGGATGAGTTGGCTTTAAGAGTCTGTTTCCATGCTGTTCTATGACTCTATGATTGCCAGCAATGCTGTAAGGGATGCTACACTAAATGAACAGCAATGGATCAAAAGGGCAGCTCAGTGCACATTCTCAAGGTCAACTAGGAATGGGTAATCAATGCTGGCCTTGTCAATAGACAATAGACAATAGGTGCAGGAGTAGGCCATTCTACCCTTCGAACCTGCACCACCATTCAATATGATCATGGCTGATCATCGTTAATCAGTATTCTGTTCCTGCCTTATCTCCATAACCCTTGATGCCACTATCTTTGAGAGCTCTATCCAACTCTTTCTTAAATGAATCCAGAGACTGGGCCTCCACTGCCCTCTGGGGCAGAGCATTCCACACAGCCACCACTCTCTGGGTGAAGACGTTTCTCCCCATCTCTGTCCTAAATGGTCTACCCCGTATTTTTAAGATGTGTCCTCTGGTTCGGCACTCACTCATCAGCGGAAACATGTTTCCTGCCTCCAGAGTGTCCAATCCTTTAATAATCTTATATGTCTCAATCAGATCCCCTCTCAGTCTTCTAAACTCAAGGGTATACAAGCCCAGTCAGTCCAATCTTTCAGTGCAAGGTAGTCCCGCCATTCCAGGAATTGACCTCATGAACCTACGCTGCATTCCCTCAATAGCCAGAATGTCTTTCCTCAAATTTGGAGACCAGAACTGCACACAATACTCCAGGTGTGGTGTCACTAGGGCCCTGTACAGCTGCAGAAGAACCTCTTTGCTTCTATACTCAATCCCTCTTGTTATGAAGGCCAGCATGCTATTAGCCTTCTTCACTACCTGCTGTACCTGCATGCTTACCTTCATTGACTGGTGTACAAGAACACCCAGATCTCTTTGTAAATCTCCTAACATCCTCCTCACATTTCACCCTGCCACCCAGCTTAGTATGATCAGCAAATTTGCTCATGTTATTACTAATACCATCTTCTATATCATTAATATATTATTATATCATTGTCAGTGATACACTCATCCCATAAACAAATAAGAAAAAGCTCTTTTAGCCTGGACACTGTGAGTAACTCTCTGCTCCTCTTCAAATACTGTCATAGGATATTACCCATTCACCTGAATTGATGGACCTTGGTTTAACATTTCATCAGAAGATGGCATCACTAACAGTTAGCACTCCCTCAGCACTGAATTGTAATGTCAGACTTTATTTCTTGTAAAGAATTGCACTTAGCTGATGTTGTATTCACTTTCTTGCTATGAAATGTTTGGAGTACCCACAACTAAGGCACTAGAAAAAAACCCAGAGTGGAAATGTAGCATGTTAGATGGGAGAGCTTTTTATCAGCAAATCAGAAAATGACTATTTTTACTGTTCGCTAACTATTAATTCAGGATCATCAAAGAATAAAGAAGAGGTTCAGAGATGTTTTACGCAGGGTTCATAGCTGATAGTTGCTGATGTTAGGAGGGAAAATTACAACAGCAGTTTATAAAAGGAAACCCAGTAACTATTTGGAAATTAAAAATTAGAAGGTTATTGCTAAGGGCAGGGGAATAGAACGGGGTGGCTAACAGGCATAATGGATGGAATGGCCTCTTGTGTGGCAGTCTGTAAAATATTTGTTAAGACATTAAAGGATAATTGGAACACATGGTAATATGCATTCCAACAGTGGCTTCAGGAGATAAAGGAGAACAAAATTGGAATCAAACAAACCCTTATTTATTCCATCTGTCATTCTGAGATGACAATATTCTGGGATGCGGTTGCTTGACGCCATCTGTGGCAACAATTCTACTCTTCTCCTTTTGTAATGCTCACGCTAGGACAACTCAACACCAGAGCTCTGAGGTGGGCCTCTCCTAATGATTGTCCTTTCTTCAGAGCTTAGTGCCATTGATTCACTAGAATGATGCATCAGGATTTTAATTATAATGAGTGACCACACTGTGTGCTTAGTGCATTGTATCAAATAAGGATTCACAGAACGTATAACACAAAGCTACATTGGGTATTAAAACCCAGTCAGATGCCTCTCTGTTCCATGTCCTATCTAGCAGAGTTTAGACAAGGAAGTTTCATTTTCCAACGTTTCGTCACCATAATAGGTAACATCATCAGTGAGCCTCTGGATGAAGCACTGGTGACATGGCTCGCTTTCTATTTATATGTTTAGGTTTCCTTGGGTTGGTGATGTGATTTCCTGTGGTAACATCATTGCCTGTGGTGATGTCATTTCCTGTTTTTTTTTCTCAGGGCGTGGTAAATATGATCCAAGCTGATAATGTGTTGCTGGAAAAGCGCAGCAGGTCCTGCAGCTGCCTGACATCCAGGCAGCATGTGATCCAAGTCAATGTGCTTGTTGATGGAGTTCTGGTTGAAATGCCAAGCTTCTAAGAATTCTTGTGTGTGTCTCTGTTTGGATTGTCCTAGGGTGGATGTTGTCCCAGTCAAAGTGGTGTCCTTCCTCATCTGTATGTAAGGATACTAGTGAGAGAGGGTCATGTTGTTTTGTGGCTAGCTGATGTTCATGTATCCTGGTGGTTAGTTTTCTGCCTGTTTGTCCAATGTAGTGTTTGTTACAGTTCTTGCATGGTATTTTGTAAATGACATTAGTTTTGCTTGTCTGTATAGGGTCTTTCAAGTTCATTAGCTGCTGTTTTAGTGTGTTGGTGGGTTTGTGGGCTACCATGATGCCAAGAGGTCTGAGTACTCAGTGGGCCTTGCCACCAGTGCTTCATCCAGAGGCTCACTGATGACTTTACCCAGTATGGTGGCGAAATGTCTGAAAACAAACCTTCCAGCTCAGCGACCAAACCTATTTCCAGAATCTCAACCTGAGCTACAAATCTTCTCAAAACTCGCTAAGAGTTTAGACAACCTCAAACCAAAGAGCTCCGATTTTACTAGCACAGACATAGGATTTGAAGAAGAGAATTCCAGATTCCCACTGTTCTTGTGTAAAAAGAAGTGCTTCCTAATCTCACTCCTGAACAACTCAGATCCAATTTTGAGATTATATTCCCTGAATTAATGATTTATCTATCAGAAGGAATAGTCTTCCTATCTAACTTGTTCCCAAGAACACATGTTAACCTAATTGGACTGTAGTTTTCAGCTGTTTGTCACCCTCACATTTTGAATAAAGGAATTAAAGCTGCTACTTTGCAGTCTAATAGAACCTTTCCTGAATCTTTTAGACTATTAGATATTTAAAACCAGGACAACAATGATCTCATAGCCATTCACTTTAAGACCCGAAGATGAAGTCCATCAAGACCTGAGGACTTGTCAGCTCACAGTTCTAACAGTTTTCTCAGGCCCAGTTCCCTGGTTTCTTGAGTCCCTCCCTCTCTTCCATTTCCTGGTTCATATCTACTTCTGAGATGGTACTTATATTGTCTAATATGAAGACAAATACAAAATAGCTGTTCAATTCACCTGCCAGCTCATATTTTCCACTTTTTATTTCCCAGACTTATTTTCTATGGGATCAATGCTTACTTTAACATTTTTAAAATAAATATCTATAGTAACCTTTCCTATATTTTTATCAAGCTTTCTCATGTATTCCAATTTTTCATTCCTTATTAATTGTTTAGACCTTCTTTACTGTTTGTATATTATCTCCAAAATTTTGACCTACCACATATCTTTGCATAACTCTATGCTTTTTTTCATAAGTTTATACCACATTTAACTTACTTAGTGAGCCATTGATGGTTGGGCTTCCCCTTAGAATTATCTTTCTCACTAGAATGTATTCATTCTGTGTATTCTGAAATATTACCTTAAATAACCACCATTGTATCTCTATTGTCCTACCCCTTAGTCTAATTTGCCAGTTCTCTTAAGTCAGCTCTGCTTTCATGCATTTTCCTTATTTAAGTTGAAAATACTAGTTTTGACTCACTCTTCTCAAATTCAATCTGAATATAATATTTAATTATATAATGCTTATTGTTATTTAGAAATGCCTTCACTACAAGGTCAATAAATTAATCCTTTGTCAATGCACAATACCAGCCTGTCTCTAAATCATGCTGTTCTAAGAAACTACTGTATCTCATTAGCATTCTATGAACTCCTCCTCTGAGAGGACCTATTTGATTTTTCCAGGGCATGTGCACATTAATATCCCCTGAGATCATTTCCATATCTTAAAGAGGTGGAGTAGGAGCCCGATTTTAACTGTAATCAATCCAAAAACAAGGTGTCAACACTCCTACAGATCAATACCCACTAAATGCTGTTTAAAAGTTCAGCTAGTAATTGGTAAGACTCTAAATCATAGTGTCATCAATTTCTTTATCCCTATCCTAGCACATCTACTGCTGAAACCTGCATCCAAGCTCTTGGGGGATTGATCAGGAGTGCGGAAGCCCGGTTTTCCTGTCTACCCTGGGACGCTGATAACTCCGAATCAATCATCCACAATGTGGGTGCTAGAGGCTGGTTTTCCTGTTTACCCTTGAACATTGATCTCTCTGAAGGCTGAAGGCTGGATTTTCTTTTGACTCTGGTACACTAATCTCTCCATTACCTCTAATACTGTTAGCGAAAATCACCCACCACCCCACTCCCCCACCCCCGTCCTCATGAACATGACCTCTTGAAAATATCTGCAGCCTATATCTAAGCATGCACCAAGCTCTGTTCACCAACCACACCCGTACTTACAGACAGAGCATCAATATTAAAATATCAGAATTCAGGTGCCTCTGTGACTTTGTCCCTCTGTCACTCCACAAACTCCTACAACCCTAAACAACTCAGTGTTTGTGCGATTCTTGTCCATCCTCTACACTTACCATCCACCTGTGCTTTCAGCTTGCTAACATCCGACTCCAGGAATTCCTTTACTCAACCTCACCACCTCCATCTCTGCTCCTTTAAAGCAATCACGAAAACCTGTCTTATTGCGTCTCAGTTTTCAATATTTGTCTGACGAATAATCTTGTGCTGCATTGTGAAATGTTATTTCAATGTAAGTTTTTGTAGTAATTTTTAGGAATGTCTCTGTGTGGCAGCAGAGTCAGCAGTTCAGCCTGTCTTTAAATGAAAGCAGGGGAATTATCCAGTATTCAATCCAGTGAGAAATTGCAGTGTGTAAATTCACTGCTCCATTTGTTATTGTTCCATAGTGACTGCACCTGAAAAATGTTTCACTGGCTGGAAAGGACAGTGGGCTACCATGTTATGTCCTACATTAATGTATGTTCTTTCCTTTACTTCCAAGCTGCTTTGTGTACTAGGTACAGAAGGACACAAGAAATAGGCACAAGAGTAGGCCAATCAGCTCACGCTGAGGGTGATGAGTATATGGAATGAGCTGCTAGAGGAGGTGGTGGAGGCTGGTACAATTGCAACATCTGAAAGACATCTGGATGGGTATATGAACAGGAAGGGTTTAGAGGGATATGGCCAAGTGCTGGCAAATGGGACTAGATTAATTAAGATTATCTGGTTGGCATGGCTGTTTCCATGCTGTACAGCTCCAAGATTCTATGAATCTAACAGCTGTGCTTGAATTAAATAGAGCCCATTCTGCTATTTAATTCAAGCACAGCTGTTAGATTCATAGAATGTTGGAGCTGTACAGCATGGAAACAGCCATGCCAACCAGATAATCTTAATTAATCTAGTCCCATTTGCCAGCACTTGGCCATATCCCTCTAAACCCTTCCTGTTCATATACCCATCCAGATGCCTTTCAGATGTTGCAATTGTACCAGCCTCTACCACCTCCTCTAGCAGCTCATTCCATATACTCATCACCCTCAGCGTGAAAAAGTTGCCCCTTAGACCCCTTTTAAATCTTTCCCTTCTCACCTTAAACCTATGGCGTCTAGTTTTGGACTCCACTACCCTGTGAAAAAAACCTTGACTATTCGTCCTATCCATTCCTCTCATGGTTTTCTAAACCTCTATAAGGTCACCTCTCAGCTTCTGATGCTCCAGGGAAAATAGCCCCGGCCTATTCAGCCTCTCCCTATAGCTCAAACCCTCCAACCCTGGCAACATCCTTGTAAATCTTTTCTGAACCGTTTCAAGTTTCACAACATTTTTCCTACAGCAGGGAGACCAGATTTGCACACAATCGTCCAATAGTGACCTAACCAATGTTCTTAGTCTTTAACTCCATGGTTCTGGCTTCTTTCCATATCCCATGATTCCCTGAGAGACTAAACATTTGTCTATTCAATAATCTCAACTCCACAATCCTCTGGGATAGAGACTTCCGAAGATTCTCAATCCTCTGAGTCACAGTGTTTCACGTTATCTCTGTTGTAATGAAATGCTCTAGTCACACTAACTTTTTTGAAACTGAGCAGCCTGGCATTCTCTGTGAAATGTACTGTTCAGAGTGTCCTCAGTTCCAAACCTTGCTAAGTGGCAACATTCAATTTGGCCTAGCAATGAGAGAGAGGCTTGTTTCAATAAGCCCATCAGGACAGTTTGAGGATTGCAGAGCAACAAGTTGAATAAATTAGAGATAGGGAGATGAGGTTAGTCATATGGAAGGAGGCAGATCCTCTTTGTTCGACAGGACGCTGTTCATTATGCTGCTAAAGGCAGATTTTGTGTCCTGAAGACTGGGGGAAGTTCAACTGCAGTTAAGTATTTCTGCATAATGATGCCTCAAGAAAGTCCCAGGAGCTATGAACGGCCTGAAAGAAACCTATGCACAAACAAAACTCAGTACAGCCAGGACAAAGGATGAAAGACCCACAGAAGTATTTGCAAGAGAGCACAATTGGAGTTGAAGAAAAAAGAACTCAGGAGTAGTGCTAGCTTGGTAAAGCTCATTGTCAGAGAAAAGTTAGAGTTGTACCTGTAGGTTCAGAGTGAGTTAAAATCTGGCAACTTCCTCCCTTATCAGCACTGTGGGTGTACCTACACCAAACAGACGGTAATCATTCAAGAAGGCAAACTCCCCATCACCATCTCCAGGGCAATTAAGGATAAACACTAAATTCTTGCCCACTCTAACAAACAAATAAAATAAGTATCCAGGGCAGAGTAGAGCAAAGAAAGAAGGGTGGCTAACTAGAACAGAAGCAATTGTTGAGGCAATCCATGACAGAACAATTTTTGAAAGACAGTTTCTACCCAGATCAACAAAAGTGAAGTATTGTAATCTCTCATGAATTTTAATGAGATTTGATGACTCATCATGTTCTAAACATCTTGGAGGGAGTTGTTGAGAAATCCATGAGACTATCTTCATGACATTTGTTATTTGAATGTGCGCAGTGGAATGTTTGATCACCCATGTTTACCACAAGTTAATTCTGATTGTTAGAAATAAGTTTCTACATGCATTTTAGAGTGTTCTAATGTTATACAGCAAAGGGGTTTAGTGTGTAGGTTTGCTCGCTGAGCAGTAGGTTTGATATCCAGACATTTTATTACCTGGCTCAGTAACATCATCAGCGGCGACCTCCAAGTGAAGCGAAGCTGTTGTCGCCTGCTTTCTATTTATATCTTTCTCCTGGATGGGGTTCCTGGGGTTTGTGGTGATGTCATTTCCTGTTCATTTTCTGAGGGGTTGATAGATGGCAGACCCAGTTCAACACATGGACAAAACCAACGTCATCTATAAAATTCCATGCAAGGACTGCCACAAACACTACGTAGGACAAACAGGAAGAAAGTTAGCCACCAGGATACATGAACACCAGCTAGCCACAAGAAGACACGATCCCCTCTCCCTCATAGCCCTACACACGGATGAAAAAAACCACCATTTCGACTGGGTCAACACATCTATCCTGGGATAGGCTAAGCAAAGACATGCCAGAGAATTCCTAGAGACCTGGCACTCCAACCACAACACCATAAACAAGCACATAGATCTAGATGCCATCTGTCAACCCCTCAGAAAACAAACACGAAATGACATCACCACAAACCCCAGGAGCCCCATCCAGGAGAAAGATATAAATAGAAAGCAGGAGACAACAGCTTCGCTTCACTTGGAGGTCGCCACTGATGTTACCTAGCCAGGTAATGAAACGTCTGGATATCAAACCTACAGCTCAGCGAGCAAACCTACACCCTAAACCTCAACCTGAGCTACAAAACTTCGCAAACCTTGCGTTATACAGCAAAGACTATTGTTGTTTTTCAAGACAGTGGAATTTTGGGACTTTATTCTCTTAGTGAATCCCTGTGTCACACACTTTGCTAATTATTAAAAATAAACGCTATTGCTCCCTAACCAGATAAGTTTTCTCCTTTTCTTATTCATTTGTGTGATGTGGGCATCTCTGGCTAGCCAGCATTTATTGTCCATCTCTAATTGCCCCTAGAAGGTGGTGGTGAGCTGCAGTCCATGTGCTGTGGGCTGACTCAGAATGTCCTCAGGGAGGGATTTCCAGGATTTTGACTCAGCGACATTGAAGGAGCAGCGATATATTTCCAAGTCAGGATGGTGAGTGGTTTGGAGGGGAACTTGAAGGTGGTGGTGTTCCATGTATCTGCTGCCCGTGTCCTTCTAGATGGAGGTGTCATGGGTTTGAAAGGTGCTGTCTAATGATCTTTTGTGAATTTCTGCAGCGCATCTTGTAGATAGTACACACTGCTGCTACTGACTGTCAGTAGTGGAAGCAATGGATGCTTGTGGAAAAGGTATCAACCAAGCGGGCTGCTTTGTCCTGGATTGTGTCAAGCTTCTTAACTGTTGTTGAAGTTGCACACATCCAGGCAAGGAGGGAATATTGTAGATGGTGGACAGGCCTTGGCAGAACAGGAAATGAGTTGCCCACCACAGAGTACTTCGCCTCTGACCTGCTTCTTTAGTTGCTGTATCAATAATGCTGGTCTGATTCAGTTTCTGATCTATGGTAACCCCCAAGATGTTGATAGTGTGTGATTTGGTGATGGTAACACATTGAATGTCAAGAAGTGGTGTTTAGATTGATTCGTATTGGTGATGGTCATAGCCTGGCATTTATATGGTGTAAATATTACTTGCCACTTGTCAGCCCAAGCCTGGATATTGTCCAGATCTTGCTACATTTGAACACGGACTGCTTCAGTATCTGAGGAATCGTGAAGGGTGCTGAATATTGTACAATCTTCAGTGAACATCGCCATTTCTAACCTTATGATGCAGGGAAGGTTATTTATGAAGCAGCTGAAGATAATTGGGCCTAGGGTACTACCCTGAAGAACTCCTACAGCAATGGCCTAGAGCAGGAGATGACTGACCTTCAACAACTACAACCATCTTCCTATGTGCCAGGTATTTCTCTAGCCAGTGGATAGTTTGGCCCCGATACACATTGATTCCAGTTTTGTTAGAGCTGCTTGATGCCACATGCGGTCAAATGCGGCATTGATATCAAGGGCTGTTGCTCTTATTTCATCTCTGGAGTTCATCTCATTTGTCCATGTTTGAACCAAGGTGGTAATGAGGCCAGGCGCAGAGTGGTATTAATGGAACCTAAACTGGGCATCACTGAGCAGGTTATTGCTGAACAAGTGCTGCTTAATAGCACTGTTTAAGACACCTTCCATCACTTTACTAATGATCGAGAGTATACTGATTGGGTGGTAATAGGCTGGGTTGGATTTGTCCTGCTTTTAATGTACAGGACACATCTGCACAATTTTCCACATTGTCGGGTAAATGCCAGTGTTGTAATTGTACTGGAACACCTTGGCTATGGGAACAGCAAGTTCTGGAGCACAAGTCATCAGTCCTATTGCTGGAAAGTTGTCAGGGCCCATAGCCTTTGCAGTAACCAATGTCTCCAACCATTTCTTGACATCACATTATTTGAATCGATTATTTGAAGACTAAGGTGTCTAATGCTGGAGAAGGCCTCCCCTTATGGCCCAGGTGGGACTATAACATAGTCCAAAATGATTGGCCCCTTATCCTGAGACTGTGCCCCAATGTTTTAGATTCATTAACCAACAGAGACAATCTCTCTTTGTCTAATCTATCAAGCCCCTATCTTGAATGTTCAATGTTGCTTCTCAACAAATGTCAATCCTTTCATTCCAGGCACTAATTCAGCCAACTTTCACTGTACTGTGTCTGATGTAAGTTTTTATTCCCTGAAATGTGGAGAGCAAAACTGCACACAGTCCTCCACATATATGCTCTCAATGAAATCCTGCCTAACTGTAACAAGACCTCTTTATTCCTGTGACTCAACCTGCCATTGGTTGTTTGCTCTACCTGCATACTAGTTTTCCCTGCACTTCCAACAAGCATGCCTAAGTCTCTCTGAACATCAGAAATGTTCTACTTTCTTTATCTATGACCAAAGTGAATAACCTCCCTGCATTATAATCTATCTACCATCTTGATGTTGACCCACTTAACCTTGTTTTATCTCTTTGTGTCTCCCTAACAACAGCCTTCCATGCCACCTGGCTTTGTGTCATCAGCAACCTTAGATATATTATACACTGTCTGTTCATCCAAGTCATTTACCGTATATACTCAAGTAATAGACAAATTTTTTTACTACTTTTTAAGGTTAAATTTATGGGGTCGACTATTGCATGGATACTATTTTTGAGGGACTGAAATTCATGCTCATCAAAATTCATATCGTCTCATTAGTGGAAGCCTAGTTAATGTCTAAATGAATAAAGTAAACTTAAACAATGAATTATGGTAATTCTGAAAACCTGGAGCGGAATACAACAGTCAGTGTACTGGAAGACTGGGAGCGGAGCAGAAAAACCAACGGACTATGTCGCTAGAGCGGAATGTGACAGCTGGCACACTGACTCATAAATGTTGATCTGTTATCGTGAAGAACTAAGATTGACTTTTACACGAGATATATGGAAAATACCAGGTTATTTGGCCAAAAATAGGGGCCAACTTTAATGTGAGATCGACTATTGCTCGAGTGTATATGTTATGTAGATTATAAAACAGTTGAGCCCCTAACATTGACTCTTATGACTTTCTCTTGCCCAGTGCCTACCAACAGGAAAATGCCATGCTAATGCCACTACTTCCATTAACCAACCCTCTATCCTTTCTAATGTATTACTCCCAAATCCATGAGCTCGGATCTTGCCCTTTCACCTTTTGTGTGGCACATTATCAAATGCCTTTCGGAAATCCAGGTGTACGAGTTCCCCTTTAATTCAGTTCTTAATAGTATAAGAACTATTATACTATACATACTCGGCAGTTTACAAGGTAGATTGTGAAGAGGAAGCGTGAGTGTAGCTGGCTGATTAACACATTTGTCTCAAATGAGACTAACATACATCAAATAAACTGTAACCTTCCTATTAGTTTCAATCCCATGTTTTCAGAGCAGACACAGTTTTTGTTTGATTTTCTTCATCATAGAGATTGATATTTGTATGCCTCTGTATTGTGATATTTCTGTCATTACGGGGGAGAATTTCAGTTGTATCTAGTGGTGGGATTTGGCATGTGGGCAGTGAACCTGGCTTCATGTGGATTACTCAGGAGTATCCTCACTGGATCTTCTCTTCATTCTGTCCATGAAGGACACCATGCTGAAAGGCGGTGGTCTTCCCTTTTCTAATTGGGCAGCTCTGGGTCTGATCATGTCACAAGGGCTGTGTTGCTCCTGCCAGGTGGGAAGATGGTGCGAAAAGAATCCAGGACTTGGTGTTATTGAAGGAAAGCTCTTTAACATTTCTTGTGCAATCAGGAGCAGCAGGTGAAAGGAAGATTTTCAGGCCTCTTTTGCCTTGGGTTCCCTTGCATCTGTCTCTGAGAGCCTCTCCCCCAAACTCTCTTTGCTCTTCTGTTCCCCTCCACCCCTCGTAATGTCAATTCACTAGAGCACCGAGTGTCCACTCTCCATACCAGCTGGGCAGTGCCAAGAATGCAACCTTTACAAATGCCGAAACCCTTTTCCCCACTGAATTACTTAGCGGGCCAGGATAACATGGCTTCCAACCCTTCAGAGGAATTTGTTTATAGTTGAGAGCAATAAAACTGAAAGCACAACCACTGGCAAACCATGAATGAGTTTTGCACTAATTGATTGGTACAATGGGAGAAGAGTCAGATTCCTTTTCCACCCGGCCCCTGGAATGTTTGCAGGAATGGTGTTTTGAAATTGCCATGCCACCCTGTGCTAGTATTTTCAGCAGTCTCCCTTACCCTGTATACCCAAATTTGGGAGTGCCACAAATTTAGCCCTGCTTGTTTAATGTGTATCATTTGTTACCTTCCCCCATGGAGACTGTTAAGTTCTAAAAAGATCATTGAATTTCCAGTGACTGACTGAAAGGATTACGTGATAAGATTACATCTTATAATGTATCAAGCAAATTAAGAGCAACATTTTCTCAGCACTATTCAGCTGGCAACTTACACTCTAAACTGTAGTAAAGAAATTTCATACTTAACCATTAACCTGATCAAAAATCCCACACTACAATTCTGCTCCATGCTGCCTCTCAAATAAACACTTCATTCTCCAGGAGCTAGTCCTGAAGTTATTCTCAGTTCCAGATGGCTTGCTTCCTTATTTCTTTACCAGCTGAGTAACTTAAAATACCCAAAACTAACTTGCCATTTGTTTGCCCAAATCTGCATTTTTCCAGGGTCCTGATGTCTTTGGACATATACTGCTTCAGTATGTCAGGGGTCAAAAATGCTGCTGAACACTGTGCAATTATCAGCAAACATCCCCTGCTGGAGTTCGGCTCTTTACTTAATGCTGGAACCCAGGCTGTAATGATGACAGGATTTGAGTGGCCCGAGTAAAATGCAGACTCAGCATTTTAATCAGAGCACACACCCACCCACATTCCAAGTAGTGACCAACATTTTCTCTGCTTCAGGAGCAGGACAGGCTGCTTCTCTCTCTTCTTTTCTCTCACTCTCCAATGCTTGTGGACTAACATTAATCTTTGAGCTTGAGTGATATCTTAGGAAATCTGCAACTTGCTAATCCAAAGGTTTTCTGTAGACATTTTGCTTCCTAAAGTTCTTCTCATGGCAACATGAATCGTATGTATCCAGGTAGAGATACTTATAGACACCATTATGGAAGTAACCAGACAGCCTATAGTATAATATATAGTATAGTATTACATTGACAAATCAATGCAGAGTTGGAACTATTTCAGAGCAGGCGTGACCCAATTCCAGCTTTCCCAGAGACCCAATTTTCCTGATATGGAATAAGTGCAGATAGTGAACCCAGTGCTTACACACCCGACGTAAGTGGCTCCATTGTTAGGAAAGACATATGCCCTCTTCCCCACCCCCCACCCCCCACCTCCCTTCCCAAACTTTTCATCGAGTCAGGCCCAATTCTCCATGACCTTTGGTACATAAATCTCAGAGGAACAATTGTATGTATTACGCAACCTTATCAAAGCTAACCTCATCAGGCAAGGGGAGAGGTGAGGAATAATTAGCACCAACAAACACTGCTTTTCTGTGACACTCCAGTGGGTTCGGGCAGCAGTATTGGCGTAATTCCTCACTCGAGTCCATGCTGATAATCTGTAACCATTTGCCCCTTTGATTTTATTACTTATGATTCTTAAAGTTCTGCTTTATTATTTTTCCAGTTTGTAATAACAAACCCTTCTCTGTTTTCCTTACTTGCACTCATTTCACTGTTCCCTGGCGGGTAAGTGACCTCTCTTATGTTCATTGTCGTTTTACTGAGCTGTATACAGATCATAAAACAGCCTCTCTTCTGGGGACTGGTCTCCAGCCCAGCCCAATGTAGACGATTGGGATAAGTGTCAGCAATGGATTTCGCATAGAGTGGCTTTGGTCATCTTAATTCAGCACCTAGTGAGCGATAAAATTTGCTTTAATTGGCATTTTCACTCAGGGAGAACGCAGGTTGGCTGTAAACAACAATAAAGGTGTGCCTTTACATAGCACATTTACTATAGGAAAACATCTCACATATTTTCCCTGGAACATTAGCAGGGAAACAAGGTAAGCTTGGTGCAGTAGGAGAATCTCTTCTACCATTCCTGTTAAGATCAGTGCAGAAGGTATAAACAAAGACAAGTAGATAATAAGAACAGGAATAGGCCATTCAGCCCACGGCCATTCAATACCATCATGACTGATCATCCAACTCAATACATTGTTTCCACTTTCTCTCCACACCTTTTGATCCCTTCAGCCCTTAGAACTATATCTAACTCCTTCTTGGTAAAATTCAATGTTTTGGCCTTGACCACTTTCTGAGAATTCCACAGGCTTACCAAACTCTGGGTGAAGAAGTTTCTCCTCATCTCAGTCCTAAATGGCATTCCCCATACCCTGAGATTGTGAACCCGTGGTCTGGACTCCTTGATAATTGGAAACATCCTTTCACTGTTTATCTGGATATACTTTACCTAACTGTACCATAACTGATCATCACACGTCAATCGGGGATTAAATTTGAAACTAGGCTACAGGATCATACAGCCAAATATTGCCCTAGGAGCATTTGCTATCTGACGGCTAATTCTCAAGTGGTGTGTTCCCAGGTGCGACCCTTTCATACCTGAAACCCTTGTCAAAAATCCTAATGACTCCTGCCATATTCACCAAAGAAATTCACCAAAGATCCTCAGACAGCACCTTCCAACCCTCAAGCACTTCCATCTCGAAGGACAAGGGCATTAGGTATATGGGAACACTTTCTTTTTCAAGTTCCATTCCAAGTTACTCACCATCCTGACTTGGAAATATTATTACTGTTCCATCACTGTGGCTGGGTCAAAATCCGAATTCCCTCACTAACGGTATTGTGGGTCAGCCCACAATACATGGGCAGCAGCGGTTCAATAAGGCAGCTCACCACCACCTACTCAAGGTAAACTAGGGAGAGGCAATAAATGCTGGCCAAGCAAATGACACCCACAACCCAGAAAATGAATAAGTAAATAAAAATATTAAGCCTGTACCCCCCATGATTAGATCATGGCTCATGTTCACCTCAACTTCCAATACCTGGCTTTGCTTCATAACCCTTGATTACCTGAGGAACAAAAGTCTATAGATCTCAGTCTTGAAGAGTGCCATTGTCCCAACAACATCCACAAACTCCTGTGGGAGTGAGTTCCAGATTCAGGTGAGGGAGTTCTTCCTAATTTCTCTCCTGAATGGCCTGGCTCTCATTTATCTTCCATTGATCCAGAAGAAATCATTTCTCAGTGTCTACATAGCACACAAACCTCTAACAAACCAGCCCTCAAACTTTCAGAGTAAAATATATCAATCCGTTGTCAGAATTACCCTGAGAATTATTCCTATAGCTCCTGGTAGACAAAGCTCCTCATCACCAGAGTGAAGAGAGAATTAATGGTCACTTTAAAGTGGACAGTGTGTTTCCCAAATCTACTAGATCACAAAAGCAAATTATAGTTCATGTTCTATTCCAGTCATCAAAACCATGGCACTAATTGACACCGGAAGGGGTGCTTTAAATTGTATCTAGTTCCGGACCCCAGATTTTCAACAGATAGGCAGAACCTTGCAGAGGGAATGAGAGAGATCAGTGTGTAGAAGCACTCTGAGACATCAGGATTGTTCTCTTTCGAGCAGAGAAGTATAAAAGGAGACTATTTTGAGAAAATCAGAATTGTGATGCTCTTTGACAGTAAATAAGGAGAATCTGTTTCCATTGGTGGCTGTTTCTGTAATCAGAGAACTCCGATTTAAGGTAATTACCAAAAGAGCTGGGTGGGGGAGCTGAGGAGATTTCATTTTACACAGTAAGTTACGATCTGGAAAGCACCTCCTTACAAAGTGCTGAAAGCAGG
Organism: Chiloscyllium plagiosum; assembly: GCF_004010195.1. NCBI lineage: Eukaryota > Metazoa > Chordata > Chondrichthyes > Orectolobiformes > Hemiscylliidae > Chiloscyllium > Chiloscyllium plagiosum. The sequence goes on along the minus strand of NC_057735.1, from coordinate 44,320,788 downwards.
TTCAGTAGTACTTTTCAAAAGGAGCTTGGACTTCTAACGCAAACCAGAAATTTGCAGAGCTGGTGAGAAAGAACAGAACAGTGGGAATAAATAAATAGCAGTTTCAAAGAATTTACACTGGCTTAAGGGGCAGATTGGCTTCTTTCTCATAGAATCCCTACAGTGTGGAAACAGGCCATTTGGTTCAAAAAGTCCAAACTGACCCTCCAAAGAGTATCTCATCCAGATCCATTCCCCAACCCTATTACTCTACATTTCCCCTGACTTGTGCACCTAACCCACACATCCCTGATCACTACGGGCAATTTAGCTTGGCCAATCAACCTAACCTACACATCTCTGGACTGTGGGAGGAAACCAGAGCACCTGGAGGAAACCCACACAGACACAGGGAGAATGTGCAAACTCCACACAGACCAGGACAACCAGCACTTACAGCAAATCCAAAGTCTACAGAAATGGTTCTTATTCCGGATCCTCCCCTCCACACTCGCAGCCATGCGCCGCCACCTACTCTCCCTCCACCCAGCTCTTCCCCAGCTCAGGGCCGCACTATCCCAGACCTGCATCCCACTGCACTCTCCGCTCTGACCTATCACTATCATCCCCCACCTTCATCTATCTATCGCATTCCCAGCTATCTTACTCCCATTTATCTCTCAGCCCCTTGGGCCTCCCCCAACATTCCTGATGAAAGGCTTATTCTTGAAACATCAACTCTCTTGCTCCTCGGATGCTGCCTGACCTGCTGTACTTTTCCAGCACCACACGTTTTGACTCGGATCTCCAGCATCTACAATCCTCACTTTCTTCTCAATGGACTGAATGGCCTACTTCTGTTTTTATGTCTTATAGTTTGGTGGTCTATCAGTGCATCCTATGTTCTTCTAAATGTGACGATGATCCCATTCTTGTTCTGGAGCATTTGTGATTGTTGTATCAGTACAGCAATCTGAAGTGCTGAGCTGACCTCTGGTAAATGCTACCTAGTAAGAACTTACATTTATATAGCACCCTGTTCACAGCCATAGGATATCCTGAAGGGCTTTACTTTTGTAGTGGAGTCATCATTGAAATGTAGGAAACAGGACGTCCAATTTCTATGCATCAAGCTCTCACAAAGAGTAATGTTAGAACAGAAAACAGATAATCTGTTGTGATGATGTTGGCTGAAGAATATTGGCTCATTCCTGATGTAGGGCTTTTGCCTGAAACGTCGATTTTCCTGCCCCTCGGATGCTGCTTGACCTGCTGTGCTTTTCCAGCAGCACTCTAATCTTGACTCTGATCTCTAGCATCTGCAGTCCTCACTTTTGCCTGAAGAATATTGGCTGCCAACTACTTTTGTTTAGATAGTGACATAGAATATTTCAGGGTTACATGAGCGGGGCAAGGGTTTAATGCTTCCTCCAAAAGCCAGGCACTCCTTCAGTACTACACTGGAATGTCAGCTGTAATTCTGAACTCTAAACTTAGGAATGAGACTTGAATTATGACCGTCTGATTGAGAGGTAGGATGCCTAGGAGTGAGCCATAGCTGGCGCCCGGAGATATTAATACATGGGATTATGGACTGAGGAAAAGTAATGGCGAGCCATAGTGAACTCTAGCTTCAGGAAATTTGGGACTGCTGAGTTTGAGTGGGTCATCAAGCTAAAAGAGACAGGACTTTCACTCAAAACCATGAACAACTCAACCCCTGTGTGGAACACAGTGCTTGAGGGGAACTGAATGCTCCCCAGGTAAAGTGTGAGTAAATGAAGCTCTCCTGAATTCTCCAATGGTGATATCGAAAAATCGTATGGAGTTAGCTGCAGCTTGCCTGCATTACAGCCTTCAGTGAATCCATATGTCGAATGTTCTAATAAGATTAAAAATACATGGCAGTGGTTGCTCAGAGTTTGAAACAAAGCTGACAGTGTGCTACAGGATTGGAAAACCCGAGAGAATACACCAGCAGGGGTTGAACTGAACCCCTGCTGTGAATGAAGAGCCTCTCATCCCCTTTAAACTTCTATTGCTTAGCTTTGCATCAGTTATTGCTTGATGAGTTGGCAGAAACTTCAGTTACAGGGAGTGGTCGTGTGCATTGTCATCAAGGGCAGAAGGGTGGGGTGGATGAGGAGAGGATTACTTTGATAATATGAGGGCATATTAAACAACATTGTGACATATTTACAGAGAGAATGTTTTCTCTTGTGGGTAAAAGGGTAACTAGAGGGCATCAAAATAAAACAGTCATCACAAAGTCCATTGAGAAACCATGAAGGCTGGTTGAGTCAGAAATTCACGAGATATTTAAGCAGTATTTAAATATTCACTTGTGTTGTCATAGCCTCCATGATTGATGGACCAAAAGCTGGAACATGGGATTAATGTGGAAACAGTTTTGTTGATGGGCACAGTCACGATGGGCCAAATTCCCTCTCTGTATGCTATAAACATCTATGAATAAGTCTAATCTAGAATTCAAAAGAAACGTCTGTGCTCAAAGAATGGTGGGAATGTGGAACTGAATACCACAGAGAGGGATCAAAATGAAAAGTGCAGCTGCATTTAAGGACAACTGAATCAAGTAAATGAGGGAGAAAGGAATCGAGGGATATAACAAGAGATGGGACGGGCCTTAACTGGAATATAAATACTAACATGGATTGGGTTAGGCAGTTAGCTTGTTTTTTTTAATGTCTATCCTGTGTAATCCCATGAATGAATGTTCAATGCATTGGTCTAAGTATCCTTCCTCCTCTACATTGGTGAATTCTAGATTTGTTAATTTATTAATGCTTCAGTTTTAACAGTGATGATAAGCCAATATTTGTAACATTTCATGCTTTGTGGTCCATGGTATCACTATATTTTCCTTTTGTTAAAATAGGGGAACCTATTTTGCTAGGAAATGCTTTGTTGGGAATACTGTTCTTAGTGGATATTGACTAAAATCCATATTTAATTGACAGGGTGATAGATGTATTATGGGATGGAAATAAGATTCCTTTGTTCATGTTATTTAAGCATACATAATCATTCATTCTTAGAGAGTTATTGGTACAGTATTAAATACTTACCCACAACTGGCAATTCACTTAGAATTAACTGCAAACCAACACATTTACTTTCAATTTATCAACTTTCAGTTTATCAAGTTCTGGCTGTCACGATGCTGTCACTCATGGTTTTAGTCGTCTTTGTTATGCACGTAAATCTGCTCTTCCTTAATCATCTGATATCATCTTGGACTTCTCAAGCCCAGGGAGGACCCGGCTCCTATTAATGATTCATCAGCACGACTTCTCACTGTCTCTGAATCACCATTTGATCGATTTTTTTCATGTCTTCTTGGGGGTTAATTGGCCTTACATGGGAATATTGAACACCTGCTGTTGGTTCCTGCTCTAGGTTCCTCCATTCAGGTTAATGGGACCGAACCTGAGGACATGTATAACAGATGGATAATGCAATGCCATGTCCCCCAGCTCCTTTGCATTCCTGCTCAAAACAAATTTCATTCCTTTTCTCAATTCCTCATTTAGGGTAATTTTCACCTTCATTACTTGAGTGGTGAACGCAGCACAATAAAATGCATATCCACTCTCAAATCCAACTCACTCACATTGAAATGACTGGAAGTGACGTTTGTATGATCAGACAAACTGCTCTCATGTTGGAAGGATAAGGAGCACCTTTGGTTTCTGAAAGCTTCTTTCAAGTTCAGCCCACCGGTGATCATCATTGATCTCATATTATTCATCCTTTAGTAGAATTGTGGATTCACTCTCCCTTCTGATGGGTGAAATGCATGCTTAACCTCTATGAGTCTCAACAGTGGGACAAGCTTTGTTGAAATGCATCTATCTGGGATGATAGGTGAGGAATTCTGAACAAAGCTATTCAGAGCAGCATTGTGACTCAATGGTTAGCATTGCTGCCTCATAGCACCAGGGACCCAGCTTTGATTCTGGCCTTGGGTGACTGGCTGTGTAGAGTTTGCGCAATCTCCTCATGTCTACGTGGGTTTCCTCCGGCTGCTCCGGTTTCCTCCCACAGTCACAAAGATGTGCAGGTCAGGTGAATCGGCCAAGCTAAGTTGCGCATAATGTTCAGGGATGTGTAGGTTAGGTGCATTAGTCAGGGGTAAATGTAGAGTAATAGGATTGGGGGTTGGGTCCGGGTGGGGTACTCTTTGGAGAGTCAGTGTGGACTTGTTGGGCCAAATGGCCTGGTTCCACACTGTAGTGATTCTATGATCTGGGATGGTACGTGATGAGCTCTGTGGAGGGATATCTTTCTGGATTGCACATGAAAAGTTGTGTGACAACCTAATCTGTTTTCCCAATAGCGTGGTGAAAGCAATGGATTTGCACTCCAGCCGTTGCAGATAGAATGAAGTTCCCATTTAATTCTTATATAACATTTAGCTTCACGAATCTTTTCAGATTCACTTCCTGGTGGCCTGCATGGTGAAAGGATCATGCAAGCACTTACATTTTTTTTCTCTAATCGACAGAAAAAGTCTCCAGTACCCAGATTGTTGCTGAGAAGAAAGCCTTGAACAGTTTTTGAAAGAGGACATTTCATTGCAAACTTGTGCCACGAACCCTATTATTTCTGAAGGACATAATAGCCAACGCTGTGCAGGGAATGTTACTCTGATTTGGCCCTCAGTACAAATAATTATTCTCATTGTAACACTACACAGACAGATGTTATAAAATATTGTATTGTTTGCTTCTTACTGTTATATTTTTCCTGTGAAGGTCAGTGTGTTGATGTTAAATTAAAGGTCGAGGAACCATTTCATTTACTGATTAGCCAAACTCATTAATTAGCTACAGTCAAACCTTGCTGGTTAATCTCTGGCCCAGATGGTCCTAATCTTCTAATACTGTCATTTAAAGCAAGTTTTTACACTTAGTGAAATCCCTCTGGAGTCGGTAGGATTTGTTTATTGAAGATGTTGTGCCTGCTATTATCTAGATCTTTGCTCAATCTGAAGTGATAAACACTGCAGCACAGATTGGTGCTAAATTAGAGTTCAGTGCACAATCTTCGGACAGGAAGGATAACATTTGCATAGATTTAACCATTTTGCCAGAGGTCCATCTGGGACTGATGGACCGTTGAGTTAGAAGGTTTGTTTGATATATATTTTTCTGAGTCAGAAACTTGCTGTTATAGGTATGCGTACAGGGAAGTACTTTGAGCTGACATTAGAGGTAACAGCGATTCCATAAGTTTAATCTCCATACTGGATGAGGTATACCTTGTTCCATTGTGATATCATGGCATTATTAAGCTGCGTTTAGCAACCCTTGGACAATGAGGAAGCGAGACAAAGGGACGGAAGGAGACATTAGTGAAGGAACTTTTTGGAGACTTTACAGTTCTTCAAGTAATTTGGTTCTGATTTACACTTTCCACAGTGTATACTTGACATTGACGATTCCCTTCTCCTTCCTCTGTCCTCATGATCCTGTATTGTTCACGTTCTCAATTACTAAATCAATACCTGCTAAAATCTGTCTTCCCTATCCACACAGCATGCGCTGCTGCAGCAGAAACAGAAGAAGAAACGCCAGGAGCCTCTGATGGTTCAATCTAACACTGAGGACAAGAAGCTGAAGAAGACCAGAACTAGACGCCTCAGTGAACAGGCCCCATTTGTTGAAGCAAAGGCTGTGAACCAAAGTAAGACATGTTGGTTGTATCATTGGCTGTATGCGTGAGGACATGCCAACCTCATTGGCAGAATGCCTGAGAGGCATTTCCAGGCTATTTGTTGATAGGTAAATTTTACTTCTAAACATCCAAATGTAACATTTGGTTATTCAGCATCATTGTTCCAACATTGGAAATAGCAAAGCAGATGAGCCAGTGCATTGTGATGGTGTCTTTTAAGCCAAAGGAGGAAATCCATAAGCACTAGCTGGAAAGCAAAGTTATATGGTTTGTGAGGATTGCTTTATGAGGAGTTGAGAGGATTGGCTTAGGAGAAGAGATTGAGTAGACTGTGACTATACTCATTGGAGTTTAGAAGAATGGGGGAGAGGTATCTTATAGAAATGTATAAAATTATGAAGGGAACAGATAAAATAGAAGCAGCGAGGTTATTTCCACTGGTGGGTGAAATGAGAACTAAAGGGCATAGCGTCAAAATAAGGGGGAGCAGATTTTAGACTGAGTTGAGGAGACATTTCTTCACCCAGAGGGTTGTGAATTTGTGGAGTTCCCTGCCCAGTGAAGCAGTTGAGGCTACCTTGTGGAATATTTTTAATGTAAAGATAACTAGGTTGTTGAACAAGAAAGCAATGAAAGGTTATGGTGAGCAGATAGGTAAGTGGAGCTGAGTCTACAAAAAGACCAGCCATGATCTGATTGAATGGCGGAGCAGGCTCAATGGGCCGCACGTCCTACTCTGCTCCTATCTCTTATGCTGTTATGGTGTTGAGGTAACGTAAGCATCAGGTTCAGTTTTGGTGTTATTCTTGGCTGAAATGTTTACAGACATTTGTGGTCTGGACTCACACTTCAAGAATAGTCCCTTTGGAAGTACAAAATGTGATTTTATTGAAAGAGTGACATATAGCCAAAGTTTTTCATCTTCTGCTCATCAGATCAAACACAAGAATGCTAAAATCCCACTAATCACAGAAATTTACATTACAGGGGAAAAAGGTGCTGTTTTGTTGCCAAGTCAACTATGACTAGCTGAGGGATTGCCATGGAACTTGGAACTCAGAGTCTGGAGTTCTATATTGACTTCTCCATGGCAACACATTGGCCAATCAAAGCACCGGAGCAGAGAGAAGCTAAGGAAAGAGTCTTTGGCATTTCATTAGCATGACATTCAGATAACAGTGAGCTGACTAATCTGAAGCTCACTCCCAGGAATAAAACCAACAAGTTAGATCTTGGCTTTGATTTGCAATACAATATAACATGGTGTCCATGAGTAAACAGCCCATTTTATTTCTTTCCTAACTATGGTTTTTGTTAACTTTAATAAAAATTAGGTCAGATGTAAAGTTGCCAATTTGTTATCATTCAATAGTGAGCCACTCCGGCTGGAAAACAAGTCTCTACATTTCATAACATCTCCAGAAATAGTGAGACTTGTTTAAGGATGCAAATTTCTCCAATTTACCTGATCTTCAGACCCGGGTTTCTGTACTGAACAGGAATCAATATTTGTTAGACTCCAGCTACCTAATTTTCTTCAGATTTATAGTGATAGTTGACTGCAGAAAACAGAGTGACTGACCCTAAGCTGGGGAAGAACTGAACAGTCTCTGTAACTTGTTCCTAGCTCCAAGCTGTTCAATTCCTGAGAACCAATCACACAGTTGTTGGAAGGTAACATGATCTCTGTCATCGTTAACTAGTCACTAGTCCATAGACCAATCAACTTCCTGTTGCCAATAAAAGTTGCATCTCTTCATTACTTTGGCCTCCAATTGTGTTCATCTCAAACTTCAATTACTGCCTGTTCAAGTCATTGTTCATTTAATGCCTGCAATAGGTGCTAAGTATTTCCTTTCAAAACATACAGGCAACCTTTCAAACACTGTTTTTTTACTTAGCTTTTTCTCATTTTAGTTGATAGTTTTCAAAACACAAAAATAAAGTGACGCGGACTTTACCATTTATTTTACACATAGTAAAGATCTACCCCTAAGTTCCTGATAGGAGTAGGCTAGGCATTTTCCAGCTGGAGAAGGTGTCTCATGGCAGACAATATAAAAAAGATTAATTTTTCATTCATCTTACCTCCTGCATATAAATGAAGCCGAACTCATGTTGAATGCCATGTCAGACCTCGACAAGACATCTTCAACATCAGTAACTTGTACAACCCATTGCAAAATTCACAGAAAATGTCAACATACAGAGGCAAGGTCTTCATTCTGATTTTCCCTCTGTAAGGCCCCCCTCATCATACCTCTCTGCCCTTCCTGAACCTCTCTATCTCCATCTCTAGCGACTGACGAACCACAGACTTTTTTTTCTTTTAACAGTCCATCTTCTGCAGCTACACCAGCACCATCCCCCACCTTCTCCTCCATTACATTGATAACTGTATCAGCACTACCTCATGCTCCCACGAGGAGGTTGAACAGTTCATTAACTTCACAACCACCTTTCATCCCCATCTCAAATTCACCTGGACCATTTCCGACACCTCCCTCCCCTTCCTAGGCCTCTCCATCTCCATCTCTGGCAACTGACTAACCACGGACTTTTTTTTTACTTTTTGAAACACTTTAACTCCCCCTCCACCAAGGACATGCAGGTCCTGGGCCTCCTCTATCGCCAAACCCTGAGCACCTGACACCTGGAGGAAGAACGTCTCATCTTCTGCCTTGGGACCCTGCAACCACACTGGATTAATGTGGATTTCACCAGTTTCCTCATTTCCCCTCCCCCAACCTTATCCAGTCCCAAACCTCCAATTCACCACTGTCCTCTTGACCTGTCCATCGTCTTTCTCATTCATCCTCTCCACCCTCCTCTCTTACCTATCACCTTCTTCCCCACCTTTATCTACCTAACACATTCTCAGCTACCTTGCCCCCACCCCAGTTATCTCTTAGCCACCTCAGTTCCCATGCCTCATTCCTGATGAAGGGTTTATGCCTGAAACGTCAATTCTCCTCCTCCTCCTTGGATGCTGCCTGACCTGCAGTGCTTTTCCAGCAACACACTTTTGACACCCCTCATCATAACTAGGATTTACTAGGCTACTGATATTCAATGTTGCATGTGAAAAACTGGGGGAGCTCCCAGCATTCTAACAGACTATGGGATGAGCAATATACAGGGGGAGATGGGCTTTCAGAATTCTGAATGACCTTTGTCAATCTTTTCAAAGTGACCATGAATCCAAGTCTCAAAGAGGAATTGAGAAACCAGGGAGAGGTGTTTTTTTCCTGTTTTTGGAAGACAGTGAATTGATTTGATCTGTAAGGAAATGGATTCAAGAGTGACCTTCCAAAGGGAATATTTGAAGCATTAGGAAAAATAACGGGGAAGTGGAAACGCAGGAAGGCATTTTTGATAGAATGAGTTGGTCTAGGCACGATGGACTGAACAAACTCCTTTTGGTCTGTAAAATTCGAAATTCTATACACAATGACTTGTTATGTAGGTGAATGAGCAGCATATGGGTTTGATATGCTGACAGGAGAAAATCTTTGCACTCTAATGGATGATGTATTTTCCCTCTGTAACCGCAGGAATTTGTATCCTCTCCACCCCAATCCCGTATTTATTACGTTAGAAATGTCCTTACAGCACTCTGCTTCTCATGTTTCGTGCTGGGAATGAATCAAACTGGGGAGCAAGCCTAGGAAAGAGGCCAAAGTAAAAGCTGTGAAGGCTGGAATTCTGAAATTAAGGAACAAATACAGTGTATACAGGTGGCTGTTGAACCCATGCTTGTGGAGACAGTGGACAGGTTAACCTCTCAACTCTGACCCAGAACTGAAAGGTGAACATGTATTTCATTGAGATCTGGAGAGATATGCAATGGAGGAAAGTAAATACTCCAGACCCTGAATTGAATGTCTTGTAATCTATTCAATTAGGGAGAACGTCACTTCCTCTTAGCACTACTTCTTCCTCCATAGGTCAATGACTGTAATGTGGGATTTATGCACTTATTTTTTACTTAGAGCTTGCAGTGATAAACAGCATGTTTATTCCATTTATATAACAATATGTTTGATCTATCCCAAATGACTCTGACATTGTGCTTTGTGCTACATCCTCAGTCTTGGCATATATTGCTTATCAAGCTAGTCTGTTGGCTGCCAGCATTCCTGACCCCTCAACCCACGGGCACAGATCCTCCATAGCTCTCCACCTCCTTGGCACAATCTTGCTCAGCAGATTCCTCTTTGTGTAGTTCTGGGACGTCTCTCATCTATGGCATTGCTTGCTTTCTCCCATCCCGGCGCGTGACACTAGAAGATGTCACTGAAAAGAGAATAAGGAAGAAGAAACCGAAGGCTGAGCTGGTAGATCTGGAACCAGGGAAAGACCCTTACGCCAAGTTCATCAAAGACCCCAAGAAGAAGAAGGAGAATCCTGCTTCCTATTTCACTGTTGAAAAGGCATCCAAAAAACAACAGCAAGGTACATCATCCACACGTAGGGCTAGACCTGACACTGTACATAATTGTTGAGGAAATTAAACCCAGCATGTGTATTATTGATACCCCAAGATGGCCCACAAGGAATTTAAAAAAAAATCTGCTTTCATTTAATACCTTTTATGACCTCAGGCCATCTCAATGTTTTTTGTGACCAGTGACATGGAGTCGAGTGATGTAAATGCAGTGGTCAATTTACACATTGTCGCAAAGTAGCACTATGAGACATGACCAGATAATCTGCATTAATGTTGGCTGAGAGATAAATATACTCAGGGCATTGAAAACATTGTCTTCTGCTGTTCCTTAAATAGTGTCATCTTCTGTGCAAATAGGGTTCCATATCTCACTAGAAAGCTGTCCCACAGGCAAAATAGCTCGAGAATTCCCAGAAATGGCACAACTGCATCATTCCCAATTCCCATGGTATTTTAGCCATTTCCTGCCATGTGGATGCTGGAGGAATTTGAATCCCATTGTTTCTTCGACATTTGACTCTCCTCCGCATGTCCTATGTTAATAACATCTGTACCCAGCATACCACACACAGTAGGTTCACTCCATAGTAAAGTGCAATGCACCCCCTCACTCCCACCCCACCAACACCCACCTTCAGATGGCACACAATCCATGTCAGAAAGTGTGGCACTGGAAAGCCACAGTCGGCCAGGCAGCATCCGAGGAGCTGGAGAATCGACTTTTTGGGTATAAGCTCTTCATCAGGAACATTCCTGATGCCCGAAACGTCGACTCTCCTACTCCCTGGATGCTGCCTGACCTACTGTGCTTTTCCAGTACCACTCTCTTCGACTCTGATCTCCAGCATCTACAGTCCTCACTTTCTCCTGGCCCACGATCCATGCCTGTTAAAGTTAAGATTTTGACTTTAAAACTATGCTTCTTATATGAAGGAAAACTGAAGGTCCACAATGCAACACAGCAAGTACACCCTGGATGGAATGTTTTGAGTGTTGATTTAGATATTATAATCACACTGCATTAACAGAGTATTGTGGAATTAAATACAAACATCCCGTGCTCACACAGTAGCTTAGCATTATTTTCAAAGACCCAACCATTCTCATTATCACAACAACATCAGCTGGTTTGAAAGCAGCATCTGGTGGATAACTAGTGGAGTTGCTAATCAGTTCAGATTCCCATCTACTTTGACCACAAAACTGCACCTTTCACATGTCAGTGCAGTGTTTAACCATAGTTCCGTAAATAGCTGCAGTTTAGCATTGGAGGGCATCATTAGATATGATCCTGACGTTGATACCAGAGGTGTAGGGCTGACCATGTGACTGTGTAGCACCTGCTTTGTTAACCAAAAAGCACATATATATCCAGCGTGAGGTGCCTTAATCTCCACAGACTGATATTTCTGGGAAATAGTCTCGGGATGGGTAATGAATGCTGGCCAGCCAGCAACGCCTACATCCCACAAAAGAATTTTAAAGAAGTCATTAGCATTGCCACCACACTTTACACTTGTGGAAATCAGTTGTAAGGAATTGTCTGCAAATCAAGAAGGTAACTATTTCCTATAAATGGAGGACAGAAACCTTCCCACATTGAACCATCCTCCCATAGGTGCCATTCCCATGGCTAATCCTAAATTTCTTGACCTTCCAATTTTGGAGATTAAAAGTCACATGGTTATTTCAGCTAATGAACAAGAACTCAATTTTGTTTGGTTTGAGTTCCAAACTCCCATTACCCTTTCTCTGTGAAGCAGTACTTTCCAGCTTCATCACTGAATGACCAGGTGATCCCAATATTCTCTAGACACTCTCCCGCCAAAATCTGGAGGTATGATCAATTAACTTCACTATGTGACTCATCGATCTGCAACTGACCCTGTTCGACTTCAGTAGGGGTTTAATATGTTGGAATATTGTTTGTATAACTAGCCATGATGTATAATGTGAATACGTGCAGTATTATGCATGTGATCAAGGTGAAAATGCAAAATTCACATCACCTTCAGGAAAATGCATTGAAGAAGATGGAGAAAGAAGGATTTGGACATTAGTGCATAAAAAAATAACTAGATCAAAGACGATACTATGGGGGGATTAATAGGATAATTGAGAATGTAACATTCCAGTGTGAGACTGAGACATTAGAAAAGATGCAGAGGGATGACATTAGATTAACTCGCAATGTAAAACATCTTAGTTTTTAAGATAAACTAAAATGTTTGGGAATGAGAGACTGGAGAAATCCTCCACGCTATCTGTAGGAATGATCCTGACCTACCAGTTGCTCACCATTTCAATAAACCATCTAGCTCCCATATTGACATTCTGTCCTAGGCTTGCAGAAATGGTCCAGTGAAGCACACAGGAGCGAAAGGTCAGCACTTTATCTTCCGCTTAGGCATTTTACAATGTTGATGCCTCAATACTGACCTCCACAATTCAGAGCCTGAGCCCCGACATCTGTCCTCCATTTTTCTTACAGTCATCTCTCCTCTCCCCTCACCTTACCTCCACGGACTTTTCTAATTTGTGTCATGTTCACTTTGCTCTCCGCTGAGGTGACCCATTATCACCCTGCCCCACTTCAATTTCCACTCACGCTACTGCTCTATTTCTCTGTCAGCACCATTAGCAACCCCTTTATCTTTTACACCATGTCTTCACACCATATCTTCCCTTTGTCTCTGTCAAAAGCATAAAAATCACCATTTCCCAACCCCTTTCAATTTGGTAGAAGTGTCATATCAGACTTGAAACTTTAACTCTGTTTTTTCCTTCTCACAGATAGTGCCAGACCTGCTGAGTTCCTTCAGCAATTTCTGTGATTGTTGTAGAAGTCAAGACTGTTTTCCTTAGGCAGGAGAAGGCTGGGAGGGAGATTGAGATGGTCAATATCATGAAAAATCTGGACACAGTAAATAGGGAAAGCCTGGTACTTCTCATGAAAGGATTGAGAATGAGGAGGCGCAGATTTAAGTAATCATCCGAAGAAGCTAAAGCAATGTGGAAAGACTTTCATGCAGAGTGTAGTTAAGGTCTTTGTTTAACAGTGTAGCAGAGGCAGGTTCAATCAAGGCATTCTGAAAGGAAATAAATTGTTACCTTAGAAAGAAAAAGTGTTATGAAGCTGAAATGACTGCACAGAGGCTAGTGTTCCGTCACCAAGTCACCTTTAATTTGCACAGTACACTGGCTGTGACCAGCCAGCTCAGAGTCAGTGCCTGAAGTCAGGAGACTCTGAATCTTCTGTTTATTTCTTGTTTTTAAGGGATCTCCTGTTTATTTTTATTTTTTTTTCCCCACACTACCGCAGTTAGGCGGTAGTGCTTATTTTTTTCCCCAGCACCCATGGTGTGTGTGTGCAGATGTGAGACACAGTGAGAGACACAAGGTGTACGAATCTTTGTTCAACTTCCACCACTAGGAAGATAGGAAAACACCCAAGTGGCCAGTGACAAGCAGTGCCCTACACAAAAGGCAATGCTGTGTGATCAAACAGTGAAGGGGAGGGCAGGGATTAAATCAAAATAGAGTTGGAGGGGAATCTTCTGTTTAATCTGTCAGCCATTGCTCACTGATTGGCCTAGTTTAAAAACCCCAATCTAGGATCTCATAGTCAATGAGATCCACCTCGTTCCAATCATTACAGAGGAAAAGGCAAGTGAATGGCACCGGGTAAACTGCTCATTCATAAAGTCAGTGCAGACATGATGGGCCAAATAGCCTTGCTTCTGCACTGGAACAATTCATCGATCTTGTGAAGCATAGATTGAATCCAATAGAAATGAGGTGTATTAGATAATGATGGATGTAAGCTTTATTCCAATTGACAGAATGTTCAAACTAAACTGGTTGGGGATAATGAGTTTCGGTTGCAACAAATCCAATCCAGGTTGATATCAGGCCTTGGCTCATTTCCCAGAGAATAGTCAATGTCTGACTCAAGCTGCCTAAATTACCTCAAGAATATAAGACCATGTGTTGTATCAAATACTGTGGACTGAATTCTCTGCATCAAGGTGGGAGGTTTCCCAACATGACAGACATCTCAGTTTAAAGAGCCCGTTTGGATCCAATTTTCACTCCTGAAAGGCAAGGACAGGATGGAGTTGGACCCACAAACCCCAAAGACTCCAAAAGGATTGGGAATACTAATGCAAGCTGGTCAGACAGCCTTCCCAGGTTCCCAGTGTTTTATACACTTTTAGACTTTCATGCTCTCACTTTGTCAGAATCCCTCAGCCTACGCCCCCTGCCAAGGTACCTCCACACCACATACCCTGACATGCATAGCCCTTCATCATTATAAAATTCACTTCCATCTAAACTCACACCTTTATACCCATTCTATTTCAATTGCGACTCACCCAGTACCCACAATATGCTGATCTTAAGATCAATGTCGAGAGGAAGACAAGCAAATATTTAATCTTTTGTTACAACTCCCACTCATACATTTGATAGTGAAAAAGCTCCTTTTCATGAAACCCATACAAAATTTTAAAACTCTCAAAATGAGTAATCTCTTATATTAAAAACCTAGCTGTTTTTCAGACCCCGCGTCAATGACAGTTAACCTTGAATAACCTTAATCCTGTAAATAAACTGTCAATCAAACTGTGAACTTAAACCTCCATCATATCACTGTAGCTTTTGAAACTGGGTTAAACATTTATAATGAAATATTTATTGCTGAAGGGAAGTATCAACAAAGACATCCATTGTAACATCATAAACAAACAGTATGTCTTTGGGTGATCATTTTGTTTCTAATCTATGCAAGGTGGACTGTCCATCAAGCAAAAAAAAGTATTTTTTAATGTGCACTGACAGCTTGAGCTTGTTGTTCTTCATGTTTAAAGAGCAAGAGATTTAAAACATTTCAAATCATGATACTTAAAAAGATGTTATTCCCCCTCCAAGAATGCTTGCATTAGTTCCACCAATTCATGCCTCCCACAATGTGACTTAAGGCCCTTGGAACATCCAGAGATGGTATTTGTTCAAAGTCAACTCCAAACTGAAATGGCCCAGCTGAGTTCGTGTTTCCCTTTTACATGACCATTGCTCACCCTTTTCCATGCCGGTTAAAATTGGTGCTGTTGGAAAGAGAAGTGGGACTTCCACATTTGGACCCTTCCCACTATTTGTAGAGGTCCGCAGAGTTAAAGTCATTGAGTCACAGGGTCATACAGGATGGAAACCGCCCCTTCAGTCCACACTGGCCATAATCCAAACTAAACTAGTCCCACCTACCTGCATTTGGCCCATATCCCCCCAAACTTTCTTATTCATGTGCTTATTTAAATGTCTTTTGAACTTTGTAACTGTACCCAATTATTTATCCTGGATGATGCTGTTTTTATGTAGAGTAGGAAAGGATACAAGTCCCAGTGGTTGAGAATATGAGTTACATTTATGGAAGTGCAAATCAGTGTAAATCATCAGCATGAAAACCCAGAGACTTTCATATCTAAGAATAAATATTCTAAAGCATTGATCCATACCTGTCTGCAGAAACTGTTCATAGAACCATTGCTCATTACATCAGAATACCAATAACCATGCAAACAGGAGCAGAAGAGTCCATTCAGCCCCTTGATTCTGCAGGATGTTGCTGGGACTGAAGGGTTTGAGTTACAAGGTGAGGCTGGATAGGCTGGCACTTTTGCCAACGTCGAAGGTTGAGGGGTGACCTTATCGAGGTTTAGAATATTGTGAGGGGCATGGACAAGGTGAATAGCAAAAGGTTTTTTTTTCCCCAGGCTAGGGGAGTTCAAAAGTAGAGGGCATAATTTTAAGACGAGAGGAGAAAAATTTAAAAGGGACCTGAGGGTGGTTCATATGTGGAATGAAGTGCCAGAGGAAGTGGTAGATTCTGGTACAGTTACAATATTTGAAAGACATTTGGACGTGCACATGAGTAGGAAAGGCTTAGAGGGATATGGGCCGAATGCAGACAAGTAGGACTAGTTTAATTTTAAAAACTTGGTCAGCACGGACATGTTGGACTGATGGGTCTGTTTCCATGGTGTATGACTCTAAGACTCTAAGATCTTGGCACATTTGAGTTTAACTTCAAATCTACATTCCCACTGACCCATCATATCTTTTCATGCTCTTAGTTATCAAGAAACTCTGAAGACAGTATAGTTAGGATTATTCCCTAAAAACTATTTCAAGACTCTCCCTCCTTTTCATTGATTCCTTTGCGCACCTTTTCAGGGAGACAGTACCAAAGATTGATGATCCTGAGGAGAAAGTGAGGTCTGCAGATGCTGGAGATCAAAGTTGAAACTTTATTGCTGGAACAGCACAGCAGGTCAGGCAGCATCCAGGGAACAGGAGATTCGACGTTTCGGGCACAGGCCCTTCTTCAGGAAGGGCCTGTGCCCGAAACGTCGAATCTCCTGTTCCCTGGATGCTGCCTGACCTGCTGTGCTGTTCCAGCAATAAAGTTTCAACATTGATGATCCTGAGAAAGGAATGAAATTTTCCTCTTTTCTGCTTAAAACTCTCTTTACATCTTTCAACCTTCTAAAAATGTAAACGCTAATTCAGATTCTCACATGAGAGGAAATACCCTTCACCCATCTATCCTTGCAGGACCCTTCAGGATCTTGGATGATTCAGAATAATGTGAGCTGTTTTTGAGACAGGAGAATAGAAGGTGTGCATTCAGCTGCTCAATATAACAATGACACGGCACAACATCCATTGGTGCTGCTCTTGTTTGTGCTAAGGAGTTCTTTGTGTCTTTTTATCCATGAAAACCTCATCACAGAAGAGTCTGAAGAGGATGATAATGAGAACAAAGAAGAGGTTTTAGAGCCAGCTTCTTCAAAACAAACTAAAAAGAAGGTCCTAAAGGAGAAAAAGCCAAAACAGACAGGTCAGGTGGACAATTGGACTCACATGAAGATGTGTATGTGTGTATGCGTGCGTGTCTGTGTCTGTGTGTGTGCGTGTGTGTGTGCGCAGCGCATGTGTATGTGTGCGTGTGTGTGCGTGTGTGTGTATGCATGCGTGTGTGTGTCTGTGTCTGTGTGTGTGTGTGTGTGCGCGGCGCATGTATATGTGCGCGCGTGTGTGTGTATGCATGCATGTGTGTGTGTGCGCGCGCACGTGTGTGCGTGCATCTGTGTGTGCGTGTGCGTGTGTGTGTTTGCATGTGTGCGTGTGTATGCGTGTGCATGTGTGTGTGTGTGTATGTGTGCATGTGTGCGTGTGTATGCGTGTGCATGTGTGTGTGAATGTGCGTGTCTGTGTGCTTGTGTCTGTGTCTGTTTGTGTGTGTGTGTCTATGTCTGTGTGTGTGTGAATGTGTACATACACCATTCTGTCTGACTGAATGGGATTGCAGAGGCAAACGTGTCAGTCCATATGTTTTGTGTAGCATAGAGACTGACAATGTGTAGAGGTAGGTGTTATGTACGCAGAATAAGACCTGGTAGTGCATTGGTGCACATTTGTCGATATATTTGTGGACCCTGTTTGCAGAAGCTCATATGGAATGTAACTAGGCGAGGAGTGCCTGTCCCTAGAAGCTGTATAATGACAATTTTGTTGCAGGTATCTGTTGTGTCCTCATTCCCACACTGATTGTTGGATTCATTTTCAGATCTCACAATTTTCCTGATCACTAAGTCTATATTCTTGCTCATTAGGTCAGCTGATCTTGACTCACAGGCAATTTTGACTGATTCATTCATGTTGACAGCCACCTTCAAAAAAGGCTGCTGTAGATAGTTATGCAAACCCATCTCAGATATAATAATGAAAAGATGCAAATCGAAAATAAAATTCACTGCAATATACCTACCAGAACTGTGGAACTATGTCAATGGTTTAATCATTGCTGTGAATTGTTAGTGACTGAGAACGGCAGTATTGAAATGCATGAGATCTTAACATCTTTGCTATTTATTAGAGAATTAAATCTATTTATTTAGAAGTGTCCACAAGCTATAATGGATCAACACAGAGAGAGACACACAAACACAGACACAGACACATGCACACACACATCACAAAATGCAGTGTAGATATTACCTGATTGATTATGACAGGGGCTTGGACTGTCTGCACTAAAACCTCCCCAGTTAGCTGGCCTATGGCAAACCTTGAATCACTAAATGTCAGCCAGGCCTTTAACAGGAGTCATATGCCAGTTGTGTGGTGGATTTTTAGGCTTTTGCCCTTTCCGCACTGAAGAACTGATCTTGGGATACATTTTCAGATCTCGTAATTTCTTTGATAACTAAGTCTGTATTCTCATTTCCTGTACATTTGTTGATTTGATATAATTTTAAATCTGAACCATTCCGTCTGAAAGGCTTGAACGAGGAATACTTTCTCAAGAGAGAAAGAGAGAGATTTGAGCTCAAACTCTAGGCCGGCATTCCAGAGCTGCTTTGTTAGAGGTGCCACATTTCAAATGAGGTGTTACATGGAATTCCTATGTGTCCTTTTAGTAGAGTGTCAAAGGTTCATTGACACTATTTTGAAGAAGATTAGGAGCTTATCTCTAGTGACAGTCCTGGCCAATATTACATTTTAGTCAACACAACAAAATCAAGGCATTAGTTATTCTCTTGTTGCTGTTTGCAGGATCTTGTTTTGTTTCATTTAGCATCCAGTAGCTCTGTTAGTATTTAATTGGTTACAAAATGCTTTGAAACATTCCAAGAATGTGAAAGGTGTTCTATAAATCCAAGTGCTTTTTTGAAGAGGAATAATGTTATATGCCCATACATGTCTCTCTTTCTCTCGTCATTCACTGTGATTGGTGTGCATTGGAACAATTATGAAAACTTGATTAAATTGGTAATTCAATTGCAAGGTTTTGAGATGTTGCTAAATCCCTCCTGTGAGGACGCTGTCTCAGGGATCCCTGTTCACTCTTTGTTTATTTCTTGTTTCTCTGTCATCACTGGCTTTCCTTCTTTGCTCTCTGGCTGACACTCAGAGCAAGATAAATGTGAATCTAAGGCCAAAGGGAAGACTGGAAAAACTCCAAAAAAGGATCCGACGCTAGTGTTTCAGGCTGGGGCTGAGAAAAAAGCCAAAGGCAGTAAAAAAGGTCAGATTTACTTTCTCTTCAATTCTTCTTTCGTTTAATCTCGAAGCAATTTTATTCTACTTTCTGAGGTTCCATAGCAGATCTACCTATCGTTCCACTGAAGGTGTTGGTGAAAATTATGATAAAATAAATAAAGGGAAATTGGCTCAACTGTTGGTAACAAGAGAACACAGCTTGAAGATACTTGACAGAATCAATTAAATTTCCTTTCAAAATCATTGAAATATCTCAACCCCTACCACCCTCATAGATAATAAAAGTTCTTTCAACTTACATAATGCTGAAAATTTCATCCTTACATTCCCCTGATATCTCTCGACCAAAACTTTAAACCTATGTTCCCTAGTCCTCGTATCGTCAACTCAAAGAAGCAGATCTTTTTTATTTAATCTATCCCAATCTCTCAGAATCCTGTATTTCCATCAGATCTCCTCATAAGCATCCTTGCTCTCAGTACAACATTTCAGATTAGATGACTTACATTTTTTTTAGATTAGATTACTTACAGTGTGGAAACAGGCCCTTCGACCCAACAAGTCCACACCACCCCGCCGAAGCGCAACCCACCCACACCCCTACATCTACCCCTTACCTAACACTATGGGCAATTTAACACGGCCAATCCACCTGACCTGCACATCTTTGGACTGTGGGAGGAAACCAGAGCACCCGGAGGAAACCCACGCAGACACGGGGAGAAGGTGCAAACTCCACACAGTCAGTCGCCTGAGGCGGGAATTGAACCCGGGTCTCTGGAGCTGTGAGGCAGCAGTGCTAACCACTGTGCCACTGTGCCGCCCAATTTCAGATTGACTTTGTCGGTAATCTCCCTCATCTCTGGAACTATTCTGGTAAATCTCCTCTGCAGCCTCTCAGGGGCCCTCACACCCTTCTGAAAGTGGTCACCAGCGCTGGACGTGATGCTTTACTTTTGATCTTCCCAAAAATTGTACCCCGTATTGTACTTGAACTTTCAGAAGATAAGGTACTTGGCAGGTGTCTTTTCCCTTGGGTCGGGGAGTTCAGAACTGGGGGCATGTTTTTAAGATGAGAGGAGAAGGATTTAAAGACGGTGTGAGGGGCAATGCTTTTTACCCAGACAGTGGTCAGTGTCTGGAATGAACTGCCAGAGGAAGTGGTGGAGATGCAGGTACAGTTACAATGTTTAAAAGACATTTGGATAAGTACATGAATGGTAAATGTTTGGAGGGCTATGAGCCAAGCACAGGCAGATGGGATTAGTTTAATTTAGGAATATGGTCGGTGTGGAGTGATTGGACTGAAGGGTCTGTTTCCATGCTGTATGACTCTATGACAGGGTGCAGCATAAAAGGTTATTGCACAATGTAGGCATGGTGTAGCAGGTACTGTATTTGCAAATGAGACTGTGTATAAATGGGTCTTTTGCTGATTTGCAGGATAAGAAGAGTGGGCTTCCATAGTGATGTGTACTGGGCTTCAACTTTTTGCAATGTACACCAATGAGGAGAGCAAAGACATAGTGGCTAGATTTGGCACTAAAGTGACACAAAAGTGAGTAGGACTATATACATTACTGTGAAGTGGGTACAAGGTCGTGGCAGACAGACATAGATAGTCTGAGCTGATGGGCAAACATCTAGCAGATGGAGTATGACGTAGGAAAATGGGAAGTTGTTCACTTTAGCAGAAGTAAAAAGTCTCAGAAGGTGGCGGTCATTGAATATTTTTAAGGCAGAGGTAGATAGATTCTTGTTAAACAGGGAAATCAAAGTTTATTCTTGCATTCAAGATGCACCTGGATGAATGCATGAAGGGAATAGAGGGACACGGATTCAGTAAGTGAAGACAGTTTTAGTATGGAAGAACAAGTGGGCGGCATGGTGGCACAGTGGTTAGCACTGCTGCCTCACAGTGCCAGAGACCCGGGTTCAATTCGCGCTTCAGGCGACTGACTGTGTGGAGTTTGCACGTTCTCCCTGTGTCTGTGTGGGTTTGCTCCGGTTTCCTCCCACAGTCCAAAAATGTGCAGGTTAGGTGAATTGGCCATGCTAAATTGCCCGTAGTGTTAGGTAAGGGGTAAATGTAAGGGTATTGGTGGGTTGCGCTTCGGCGGGGCAGTGTGGACTTGTTGGGCTGAAGGGCCTGTCTCCACTCTGTAAGTAATCTAATCTAAAATGTGTCATGCAGCCTTGGAGGATTGAAGGGTCTGTTCCTGTGCTGTATTGCTCTTTGTTCTTTATCAGGGATATGTGGGAATGTGAAATTTGAAAGATGGACAGATCAGCCATAACTTTATTGAATGAGAGAGCAGACTTGAGGGATCAAATGGCCATTTTTGTCCCTTATTGATACATTCCTAAAGCTTTATAAAGCGTAACTTTCTGTTTTACATTCATGCCTCTATCTTGGAAGCACAAAGTCAGAAAACAAGTAGTTTTCTGCCATGGGAATGAGATTACTTCAGGTTAGGAGAGTCTTGGACCGGAAGAATTTTTCATTCTAGTTTTGTGTTAAATTTGGTCTGAGATTATCTTAGGGATAAAGGAAACTGGGGGGGTGTTCAAATTCACTGATCCACCAGCTTAGGAAACATCGGTCCTGGAGTAGGCATTCAGTTCTCTCATTCCCTGAGGTGGGGGAGTCCAGAACTAGAGGGCATAGGTTTAGGGTGAGAGGGATATAAAAGGGACCTAAAGGACAACCTTTTCACACAGAGGGTGGTGCGTCTATGGAATGTGCTGCCAGAGGAAGTGGTGGAGGCTGGTACAATTACAGCATTTAAAAAATATCGGGATGGATATATGAATAGGAAGGGTTTACAGGGATATGGGCCAAGTGCTGGCAAATGGGACTAGATCAGGTTAGGATATCTGGTCGGCATGGACGAGTTGGACCAAACAGTTTGTTTCCATGCTGTACATCTCTATGACTCTATGACTCTAGGTTCATTGCTGATTATCAACCATTGACATTCCCATGTTATCCCCATATCCTATGATGTTATCTTCTGTAACTATTGGAGTCAATCAGGGATACCAACGTATATCAGTGATTGGTCAAGCAGAATCAATGTCAATCTTTTGATCGCAACAAGAGTTGTTAGAACTTTGGATGATTATCTAAGTGGGTGATAGACTTCAATGGGAATGAATACCAGGAAGAGTAGGTAACTGGTAGTTGAATCGCATCTTTTAAGACTATTGCTCAAAGTCTCTAAAGTAGTTTAATTTTGCTCTGATTCTGAATCACCTGATTCCCTCTGCCTTTTGAATTATTCTGTAAACCTTTCTGTTCTTTCCTTCCATACTTCCTGTCTCCGTCACCCAGGAGGCCATTCAATACGGGATGAGAATGAAGATTCAGAGCCCAATCTAAAACCCACCAAAGCGAAGAAGACAAAGATGAAGAACACGGCTGACATGTTCCAGGCTGGTTCAGCCAAAAAGGACAGCAAGAGCAAAAAGAAAGGTTACGACTGTTTCAGTCACTGTAGTTTATTACTTCACCGAGAATCCCTCAGCCTTCCACACCACTCTTAGCCCATTCATCCCCCACAATGAATAAAGCTATCCCTAAGATGTGATCATTTTCTTTAGCAGAACCTGAACAAACAGCTTACTCATTTGGACTATGGTGATAGGTTTAGGGTGTAGGTTTGCTCGCTGAGCTGTAGGTTTAATATCCAGACGTTTCATTACCTGGCTAGGTAACATCATCAGTGGCAACCTCCCAGTGAAGCGAAGCTGTTGTCTCCTGCTTTCTATTTATATCTTTCTCCTGGATGGGGTTCCTGGGTGATGGTGATAGGTATGGTTCCCACATGCTGACTACAAGATGCATTATTCGTTTGCCTAATGGTGTAGCTTCAGTATTATCAAATTGATCAATCATTTCACCCATTCTGTTTTCCCCTTTCATAGTGCTCCAGCATGAGGAGAAACGAGAACCCTTTCCAAGGGGTTACCGTTCATTCCTGATGAAGGGCTCCAGCCCAAAACATCAATTCTCCTGCTCCTCTGATGCTGCCTGACCTGCTGTGCTTTTCCAGCAACACACTATCAACTCTGATCCCCAGTATCTGCAGACATCACTGTCTCCAAGGGTTTACCACTGCCAACCTCCTCCAAGCCATCAGGCTATCTACTCTGCCCAACGTAGGACATTACAGCTGTGAATCACCTCGCTCACAACATCACCTCCACCTCCTGAAATCTCGAGGCTTTTATATGAACAAACTTTGATGTAATTCCTTTTTTTCTGGTATAAATCACCTTCTCCTTTGCTTTCTTTTTAACCTTTAAGCGATCCTGTAATGTGGAATTGAACCTTTCAGCCATAGCTTTCAGTATTGCTTATAGAGAAAAAGAAAATCACAAACGCTTAAGTCTTTCCAAGAAACTTAATGAAGAAACAAATGTCATTGATATTCTCTCATACCTTAAGATGGTGGTGAGTGTGAGAATATCTGTTTGGTGTCATTGATTTGATTAGCTGGCACTATGCTGATAGTTTATATCCATACCTGTAAGGTTTTCTTTGAACAGACACAATAACGTATTTAGCCAAATATTGTGTGCAATTCTGGTCTCCTTCCTATTGGAAAGATGTTGTGAAACTTGAAAGGGTTCAGAAAAGATTTACAAGGATGTTGCCAGGGTTGGAGGA